>NW_005178442.1:87361-163106 GCF_000341285.1 Galdieria sulphuraria
ATGGCTCTGTACAAAAGATACCTTCTTTGGTCAAAGCAACTAAACTAGAATTGACGGCCAATGCCAATTGCATAGGCAACTCTGGCGGAACCACCGAAGTAATAATCAATATACAATGCAATAAAAGCTCAAAACGGTTACGTTCTTGACTTTCCAATCCCTTTTTCAATACATATGCTGATGAAACCAAAGCAAAGAATAACAAGAACAGAATCAAAAATGCGGCTTCTTTGGCATTTGCCGATACCTTTTCAGTAGACAATAAAATAGTTCGCATTAATTTTCCTTGAACAGAACCAAAACCAGTTCTTAAGACATAACAGATGGCTCCATTGTCTGGTGCCTTTAAAGAAAAGGATTCCGATACAACGACTTGTAGCGTTCTCGTTCCACCAAAAATAACAGAATTTTTATCTTCTCCACGCATACTCAATGGACGTCGAGGATTGGTTTCAGAAACTAAACTTAACGCATCCTTCACAACAGGAATAGACTCACCAGTTAGCAAAGACTCATCTGCAACTATACTACCATTCAACACTAGTGCATCACAAGGAACTACAAGATCAGGTTCCGATGATCGAGTCACTGAAATAATATCACCAGGAACTATCTTAGTGGAAGCAGTCTCTTGCCATTTTCGACAACGATAAACGTAAAGTTGGTATGGTCTATTTTTCATTCCTCGAAGCTCCCGAAGGCTCTTTCTTCGTCCATTTGCTACAGTTGCTTCAAATACCAATAACATTACTAATGTCATCACAGAATATCTCCAATACTGATCGAGACACCAAAGTAATACACAAAAGACTTGAAACACAAAAAAAGGCGCCAATAGTTGTTCCTTGTATAGATCCAAGAAACTCGGTACCGGAATCTCCAAACGGTTTTCTCCATATGTCTTCAATCTTTCCATAGCTTCTTCTACGGAGTCGAATCCTTTATTCGAAGGATAAAACTCGAGTGGTTCCTCAGCTGGATATTTCAATTTTTGGAATTGTCGGTGAAGAGGTGAATACTGAAATCTGCGTTTTTGAAATACAAAATATTTGATCGATTCTCTTGAGTTGTTGGTGTCGCATTCTAGTCGAAGAAGTTCAGTACTTCCCTTGTGTGGTCTTGGATAGACCATAACGTGAGTTGCCGTGTTGTAGTCTGCAAGAGAATAGCCCACCCACTTACGAAATGCAACTGACCAATACTGTAATAAAAGAAAGAGTGCAACTATTGTAGCTGTTGATCCAAGAGTTAAGCCAAAAGTGAGGTCAGTCTCCAAAAAGTTGGTTCGCCATTTCAAGCTTCCCACTATGGAGAATAGAATAACAGTAAGAAGTACATCAGCTCTCCACCACCAACTCACTTTTTGTAACAATATCAGTTTGGTAATAGTTTTTCCTGTCCAAACTGTAGAGTCTTTGAACTCTTCAGCCATTCGCTTTGTGTTTACGGCGTAAGCAAACCCCAAAAAAAATTAATCATAAAACTAGTTTTATTTGTATTCGCATTCTAACAATTCATAGCTTTCCTAATGAGATATCTGAAGAACTGCTATAAAGTCATATCGAAGAGTTATGTTTCAATCAACCAAATGATGGTCCCAAAAGCATATCAGTTAACAGTTTTGGATATGTGGCATCGATTGTTAGGAACAAGATGCTGGACATCGAAACAACTAAGACAGTTGAATACGCAAGTTTCTTATTCTTCGATAAAACAGGAACAAAATAGACTTTGTTTGAGGAAGCAATGTTCTGACTTGTCTTACATAGCAAGACATAAGCTGTTGCAACCAGCAAGGAGTTTTACCGAAGGATGGAGAAAAGGCTCATTGTTTGAAAGGTCAACAACAACAACAACGATTCAGTGGATGTCTTTAAGAACCTCTGCACAACAAACTTTCAATTTGTTCAAAAATAACACTTGGAATACAACTCCAAGGAAATATCCTCGGTGTACCTATCGTCCTTGTACTACAGTCCCAGCAAAAGAAGAGTCAAAACAAGAAGAAAGCCAGCAACATAAAACAAAGGAACCGCAGTTTTTGATATATGATGCTAAAAAGGGTTGGCATTTCTTCTTCCTTACTTTTTTGTCCAGCTCACAACTAGGAATTTGGCTGGCAGAAAAGTTGGAAGGAACCAAAAGGAAAGATGACAACCCTTCTCTTCTCGCACGAAATATATCGGGAGTAAGTGTACTGTACTGAATCAATAGCTTTTATTCAAATGCTTTTTCTATATGAACATAGATTGCATCAGTTGTAGGTTTGGTCTGTCTTTTCTTGGTGTTTTGGTATTCTCGAAACTTTATAAGTGAAATGTGGATTGTAGGTCACAGTGCGCAAAAGTTGATTATAAGGACATATACTATCATTGGGACCAAAACTGCTCCTAGACATTTGCTTACCAAGACGGTTGTAAAAGGCAAATCTAAGAAGAATTCAAACTTTGTGGGAATAAAAGTGAAAGGAGCAAAGTTTAGTTATATATTAGATAAAGGAGGTCGATTCATTGCAAATGAAGAACTAATCAATAGTTTTGAAAACGGAGCATCTGCTGTGTTTGTGGCATGGGGTCGAGTATATCCAACATTAAAACACACTGCAACCTGAATTGTTATGTTATAGCTTGATTCAGAAGGAACGAGTTGCCTGTAACTTTGTAGGTTGTTGGTAGTGATTGATTCGCAGATAACCAAAAAATAAAAAGAGATTTCCTCCAGAGAATTGTGTCCATTGGAAAGCCATTCTTGTTCTTGTTGACCTCAATGAAGTTTGAAACTGCAGCCATACACGTCGGTATGTATGAAATATTGTAAATGACTAGTCGATACGAATAACTCGTAACTTTGGTAGGTCAAGATCCTGACCCTGTTACAGGCGCCGTGATCCCTGCACTCTCTTTAAGCACAAGTAAGTGACGACCAATATCATACCTTGGCTGTGGATATCTTGTCGTGACACTGTTTTTAGCTTTTGCTCAAAGTTCTCCTGGAAAGCCAACCAGTTTTGATTATTCACGTTCCAATAACCCTACTAGACAAGCCTTTGAGGTATGTTTCACGAACTAGGTATTGTAGTAACTTGACAGTGTATTCAGCGTTGTGTGGCTGCTTGTGAAGGTGGAAAAGGTACCTTCCTTGTCTTCTTACTAGGAATATACCGAAAACTAAATTATTGACAATAGAATCTGCCGCTTTTTCAAGTGGCTTGGCTGCAACTGTAACTCTGCTGCACTTACTCAAGGCAGGTGACCACATCGTTTGTATAGATGATGTCTATGGAGGTACTCAAAGATATTTTCGAAGAGTGGCAAATAATTTCCAGTTGGAGTTTTCGTTTGTCGACTTTGAAGATTTGCAAAAAGTAAAAGCTGCTATTAGAAGCAACACCAAGTTGATTTGGGTCGAGTCGCCTACTAACCCTACCATGAAGGTGTGAAAATACTTTATTAGGACTTTTTATATTCATTATCGATCTTTCCTTGTAGATTGTCGATATTCGTCAAGTAGCTGCTATAGTTAGCAAACATGATGTGATGTTGGTTGTAGACAATACCTTCATGTCTCCTTACTTTCAGAGGCCTTTGGAGTTGGGTGCACATATTTCTTTGAATAGCGTCTCCAAATATATCAACGGACATTCTGATGTCATTATGGGCGTTGTTACTTGGAACGATGAGTCCTTAGGACAACGCATTCGATTCCTTCAGAATAGTCTTGGAGGTGTCCCATCACCATTCGATTGCTATTTGGCGAACAGAGGTTTGAAGACCTTGGCTATTCGAATGAGGAAACATGAGTCCAATGCCTTGAAAATTGCTACTTTTCTAGAGAAGCATCCCAAAGTATCCATTGTTTTCGATAATAGTGATCAGTTTGCTCATTTAAGAATGAGTAGGTCAGGAAAGTGCTGTATCCTGGTTTGACTTCTCATCCCCAACATGAAATTGCAAAAGCACAGCAACATGGTTTCGGAGGAATGATAACCTTCTTTATCGATAGCGACTTGGCAGGAGCTGAAAGATTTCTTAAGAAATGCAAATATTTTACCTTGGCAGAAAGTTTAGGAGGTGTGGAGTCGCTTATCGAACATCCTGTAAGTAATGACAAATGATGGTTTCGTTTCGCTGATTATTTCTAGGCATTAATGACACATGCCTCTGTTCCAGCAGAAGTACGTCAGCAATTGGGAATCGATGATACTCTCATCCGTATCTCTGTTGGAATAGAGGATCTCGATGACTTGTTGGAAGACTTGAATAATGCTCTTCATGCAGTGTAATCTTGAGTTCTTTGAAAGTTTCATAGACAGGATTCATAAAGAGTTACCCAATTTTATGACATTTGAAGGAAAGAAATCAGTCTATTTTCTCATGTACAACTAGTCTTCAAACAAACTCTCTCCAGAACTTGGAGTCCAAGTTACTCGTTTTTCCAAAGCCCCTCGAGATGAAGGCTTTGTGAGCTTGCTACTCAGTTCAAATATCTTGGACTGCTTCTCATGAATAACTTTCTCTTGGAATTTAACCTGTTCAAGTTCAGCATGTTTTAGTTCAGTTCTAATCAAATAATTCCCCACCTCATTCTTTAATCGACGATTTTCTTCTATTAATCTTTTCTCCCGTTCGATTCTACTTTTAACAAAGCTAAGTTGCTCCAACTGCAAATGAGCGTTTTCAGCAGATAATAAGGATACCCGTCTCTCGAGTTCTCGTATATGTTGCTTCTTTCTTTCCCGTGAAGCAGCTGCAGACTGACGATTCCTTTCAGCCCTACAACAAGAAAAATTTGTTTAGCCAAGAAAATATACTAAGATATCATATTTATAACCTCATTGCTTTCTTCTCAGTGGGGGCCACAGAAGATGTAACATTACTTGTTCCGCAGCTATCGGACTCTCCAGCATTGAAATAGCTACTGTCATCTGCCAATCCAAGGTCCTTCCGCTTCTGGGGCGATATAATGCTGTCAGCGGAGACCTTGTCATATGTTGAATGGGAGCTGATTTTCGGCTGTCGACTTAACGCCTCCACCGAGTATCGCTTATTTTTGCTAACAAAGACAGATGCACTGTTAAACTGATCTGAAGAGGGCCGATTTTGCTTCATCTCTTCGAATAAAGCCGTCGGTTCCTCAACAGAAAACTTTCGAAAGTTCTGCAAGACCTCCAGTCCATCATCTTTAAATACTGCCTTGCCTCCATTTTGACCATCATATCTATTAGAAGAAGGAAATGGATTGAATAGTTGTTCACTAGAATTGTATCCACCAAAGGTTTCCTGGTTAATTGAGCTTCTGTTTGAAGAAGCTTGAAGCGTCGGGTCCGCATAGGGAAGGAAATAGTCATTTCCATACATGCTAGAAACATCCGTTTCATTCTCCACACCTCCTAGAAAAGATGATATATCGGTGCTATTGGTAGAACTGTAGTCTGCCAATAGCCTCTCCTGTTCCATAAGAGCTCTCAAAACACTGGGAGTTTGAGCTTTCATGTCCTCTAGTAGGTCTGGGTTAATACCGTTTAGAAGGTCAGGTAATGTAAGAGACTCTAAATCTAAGATATATTGGTTTTTTGAACTCCCTAAGACTCTATAATGAAAACAAGCTCTTCAACAACGCAGGTTGACTCTTACCTTCATTATTACGTCGTTCTACACCTGTAGTCGAAGTTATCGTTGCCATTTATTTTTGCCTGTACAATCGTTGACAACTAGCAAAGCTCACTTGGCTTTGGCGGTGAATTGGCTTTCTCAGAAGAAAATTTCTGCGCCCACTGGTTTGGCGCGCAAGTTGGCCCAGGGACGTTCAGCCAATGATTTTACAGAAGCCGATTCTCTCAGCGGATTTGACCGTTTCATTTTATTCCACGTGGAGAAATCAGAGACTTGTGCTGCAACGTGGAGGAACAATAGTGCAAGACGGATCGAGGAGGCTTTTCTTTTGCGGGAGGTGTTGTCTTTCTAGAAAAAAATGCTCATAGCATGCTGCCCGTTCAAAACGGCGATGTTACTATATTGCAAAAGATATCTGTTCAGGAAAATTTGGATATTCTTTATGCATCTAAATCGTTGCTCTCTTATGAACTACAGACAGGGATAGCTTCATAGAGTTTACAAAACCTCGGAAAGTTTGACTTGGCTATTTCATGAGGTTTACCACGAGTATACAGTTTTTGCCACAACAAATGGCAAAATAACAGTCAACATAATAAGAGTGGATAGACAAACATCATAGTACCTTTCTTACAATTGCTAAATTAGAAACGCCGCAAACTTGGTATCACGACACTTAAAGGGTAATAAAAACATTTTTCAACAATGGAACTTATCTACAAATAGAACCCAAAAAGTTTCTCCGTTTCCATTCATGCTACCAAAAAAAGGGAAGTAGCAAGTAACAAACTGCTATTTTGAAAGTCTACATTCACCCAAGTTGCAAAGTTACAAGGTAATATTGTAAGACCCAGAAAAAGAAACTTGAACTTCTTTCACCTAGTTCAGTATGTACATTTAACTCTCCTGAGTTGGCAATATGCTGAAGCATTTTGCGATGTTCGCAGCGAGACAATACAAACTTTCCACGACACAAATTGTTCAAATAAAAGTATAACCGAAAACTACTTTTACAAAGTGGAAATATCTTCAGACGCTTGGAAAACTATTTTATATGAGTCGAGCGAATTGCTCTCAAAATGAAAACGACTTAGCTCTGTTTGAATTTGAATAAAAAGATATCTGATTTACTCTGTGATATCTCCCATTGATATGATATTTTCTCCAGAAAATCTGTCGATATTTTTAACATTGTCTTTGGGTGGATGAAGAGGATATCAAAATATGTCGTCTCAACAGAGCACATAACCTCGTTTCAAGTGTTTGTTCCATTGTAAATGCTATCAGAGTATCAAAACTTGTTGAGATCCGGAATCCCCCTACCACTGATTCCTGCAAAGTCAAAGGGGTGAATCTAGCTACTTTAGCAACGAGACAGGAAAGGGGGCAAATAGTAGGCTAAAGAAAACGTTGGTAGTTTTACAGAACAAAACAGATAGATACAAAACAAAATATCGTCAAAAGTCTCTTCTAATAGCAAATACCCTTTCTAAATAGTACAATTATTAGTAGAACGTCGAAACAAAGATATTTTGGCATTGAATCTTGACGATGACTTTTACATAGGATCATCGGATTGTAGCACTCATTCTTATGGCAAGGTCCCTCATGGCCGAGGCAAGTTCCAGAAGAATCACTAAGCGCACCCTCGGCTAATCTGGTGCCAAAGATACTTATGATCATCTTACTCCAATTGGAAGTTGGAGGTTGGCGTCGCTGAGTTCTTTTTCGAAATGACTTTTTATAACTTTCATCTTTAGTTTGCCAACGCAGCAAACTTTTTTTGGAGGAAGCAAACTTGCGTTGGATAGTAGAAAGGTTAAGGCTAGCTTTGATAGAAATAGGTTTTAGATCTCTGTTCTTTGAGTTGGGTTGCTAGAAACACTTCAGTTCCGCAGATTTTTGATTTTCTTTCGCTTGTAGAGGATTAGTTCGTTACGAACCTGAGCGCATTGACTTGCTGCGAAGATTGCGCCTGTCGTAGATTTCTTTTATCGTTGTGAGCAGAAATAGCATGGACCTCTCAAAAGAAGTTAGGAGTGGGAACGATTTACAGAGTCAGCGTGGTTCCGAGGCCACCCTTGCTTCCAAAGCAGATAGTCACGAAACCAACTCCACGCAAGAGCCTGACTCAAGTTCGAACCGAGCTGACCTGGAAAGTAGAAGAAGCCTCAAGTGCCCACTCTACTGTCCAAAACCTAGGAGAGTAACACCATCCCACAAGTTCTTATTCATAAGGTATGACGGTGGAGACTGTATTGAGCGGGTTCCAGATGCTTGTTGCACATCTAAGGATAGCAGCGAAAGGACTTGTGCTACTCTTTCGTCTCTAAGTGGCTCCTGGCTTACTTTTGAAGATGGTGGATCCACTGGTGATCTGAGCGATGTTTCTAGACGTTGTGAAAATGCGTTTGCCTCAGGTGCAGGAGATAAGCAGGAATGGGAGAGTTTAGAGTGGTCTTCGAGCCCTTCTCCTGTATGTTATGGTTGCGGTAACGTCCAGAAACAGTGTGAAAAATATTCGATATGTATGTCGGAGGTGGGCAGTTTAAGTTCTTCTTTCAAAAGTCATGGTTTCTTGAATGCTGAGAAAAGCAAAAGCAGTCTTATAAGTGAATGCACGAACAGTTCAGTGAATATAGAGGATTGTGATTTTTCTTCCATGACAGATGAGAGGAATAGTGAAATGGAGTTTCTGGGTTCACCTCCAGTTCGTTCAGAGAATCCAATGGTTCGAGATTCTTGGTTCCGTCTATCAACTAAAGACTTAACTTTGGAACCACATGCAAGGTCGGAGATGTTACGTCGCTCGCTTATGGGTGGTAGACGTCATAGGTATTCTACTCATACTAGTTCTTTATTATACTCTATGGACAGAAGCTATGCACATTTTCGTCCAAGTCCCGCGCTTTCTGTCTGAGTTTTATGTATTCTGAAGCCAATTGACTGTGGATACTTTGTTGTTGTTAGAATTGGTAACTGGAATATAGTTCTTTGTGTATTTTAGATACGGAAAAGTGAGTCTTGTTAATAGTCGTCAAATTGTCACATATTAGTTTTTAATCAAGAGTGGGTTCCTATAAAAGAATCCAATTTTCGATGTTTCGTATAAACGCAAGTTTGAGGATATCTCGCTGAGCTTTTCAAAGGATTTTGGAAACTTCGGACACAAGGCGGTAGAAAGCTGCTTCGTGCCATATCGAACCTTAGTTTCCAATCCTCCCACGTGTCATGAGACTTTATCCAGAGAAGTAAGGTATCCAAAGCCTTCTCTATGGGTTGGTTGGAATACATTGCTTTCTCCATATAGTAACATAATGCCGCTTGGGCTCTCTCAGATATTAAGCGAAATATGTGATATTTACTCCAACTCCAATAAACCACATGCTCGTCAACTCCAAAGATACGAACAGAATAAGGAAAATGGAATCCAGTTTTTGTTTCTTTCAAAACTATACCAAAGCTCAACATCTCACCAACCTTTCCCATCAACATTGGAGGAAACTGTTTCCAATCCAATTCACAAGGAACAACAGCTCTTAAACCATATTGGTTCCACTGTTCCTTTGTAAGTGCAAACTTCTCTCTACTGGAGAACGCTGTAGGATATTTCTCGAAGCCTTGGTAGTTTCTATTTTCATATTCTTTTCTACTGAGAACATTAGCACTCAACTTTTCCAACTCCCCTTTGCTTAAAGTTGAGCGTTTTTCCGAATTCCTCTTCTCCTGAGTCTGTCGATATGTTAGGTTCATAACCCACTCATACAACGTTGTTGTTATCACTTACCGAAACATACTTCTTTATATTAGAGTGCATAGTCAATACTTGTCTATATTTCTCTTTTGCAGCTACTATAGAAGTTTGAAGTTGTTGTACTGCCAAAGACGTGCTGCCTTCTTGCTGGATCTTTGTTCGCAGCAATGACTCTGCACCTCGTATCAACTCAGCCAAGTTCCTTATATTATGTTCAGCTTGCTCCAAATTAAAAGGCAACACTTGTTGCTGCTGCATATTGCCTCAACTCTATTTCAAAGTCTTTGAGCTTTTCAAAAAAATCAAACTAATTGTTGAATGTCCTCCTACCAGAATATCATGACTTCAGAGCATATCAACGATGTGGACTATTTAGAACAAGAAGAGGAAGAGTACTTTTATGATATCCCTTATGAACCTATTATGAGACCAGACGCTGCATCCTGTACAGCTGTGTTGCAAAGGATGGGCCTGTTTACTGGAGTTTTGAGTTTCTTCGGAAGCATGTTTATAACTAACGCTTTATACGGTAAACTGACTTTTTCAACTTGAGCTTTCATTCTAAAACACAAAAAAGGGGAAAGAGCAAACCTTGGTCGCTATGTACGAACTGGTTTAGTTGGTTCGTTTGTATTCAGTTTTGCAGCTTGCCTTCATACCTATCATACCGCAACTCAGTGTAAGCCTTGCAATAGGGAAGTTTCACGTAACGCTGCCAAGCACTTGCCCAGATTCACTTAAGGTAAGACATACCAACAATGTACAACCTTTTATTTCGGATGACAACTTAAGAGTGCTGCTTCACTGA
Source organism: Galdieria sulphuraria (assembly GCF_000341285.1). NCBI lineage: Eukaryota > Rhodophyta > Bangiophyceae > Galdieriales > Galdieriaceae > Galdieria > Galdieria sulphuraria. The sequence goes on from NW_005178442.1 coordinate 97,536, forward strand.
ATATGCAACTGTTGAACTCAATAATATTGCTGATCTCACAACTCTTTTGCTCATCTCATTCTTTCCCACTTTTGACTGCTGTTCTGTTAGGTCTCTTGACAATTTGTTGCTCTAACTAGACTTTTTCTTTTGTACTTTAGCTTTGGGTATCAAATAAATGCGAAACAAGCGAGTGACAACGATGGCAACTATGATTATCATAGGAGGCAACAACTTGTTTACTCGTTGTCTTCTATCTTCTTGTTCTTCTCTAGTCCCATACCAAAAGACAATTCTCTTCCGAGCTATATCGTCGACTCGAATAATCCACTTTCCGTTCTCATTGGTGGAGAATAGATAGTCTCCTTCACACAGACTATCCTTCCACTGTCCCTAAAGTTTCCACCTCTTCTCATCCACTCCATAAACAATATTCTCAACACTTACTTTAGAAACAATACAACCATCTTGAGAAGGTTGCAAGTCAAAGTCCATCTTCTTTTGCCAAGGTCCTCTGTACTCCTTTCCACTTTTGGTAAACAGCAACTCTGCCCAATACAACTGACCACTAGTTGGACCATCTAGTTCCAATCGAGTCACAAATAACTTTTGAGTACCATTACCACTCCAAGTTTGTTGTATGGTTCCCACTACACTATTATTTTCCATCATAAAACCCCATTTCTCTTTCCATATTTCTACAGAGCCTTGGTCCCAGTGATTACTATTAGTGTCAAGTGAGTTGTGAAATACAACAGGGAATAGTTGTCTTGTCCCAAGAAATACGTGGGCAACTGACACAAGGTTTTCTTTAGCATATACCGTAGTGAATAAACACAATATCCACAACCACTTCATTAACTATTCAACGATTGTGGTCGAGTCAAATGACCATAAATATCATCTCGTCGATGTTTCCATTTGGGAATACGTTGTCGGATCAACTGCAAATATGCACTATCGATTGTACAACAACAATATTCATTCTCTTTCTTTCCCAACTGACCGATTATACTTCCCCAAGGATCGACTATCATACTATGGCCATAACTACTTCTCTTGTTGTTATGCTTTCCAACTTGTGCAGCAGCTGCAATATATACCTATATCAAGTGAGTCCCTTTTCTCTCTACACACACAAAACTTGCCTCATTTTCTATAGCTCTTGCTCTCAAGAGAACTTCCCAGTGAGCTTCTCCGGTAGAAGGAAAGAACGCAGCAGGTACAAGAATAACGTCTGCACCATAGCCTGCTAAACAACTGTACAATTCTGGAAAACGAACATCATAACTTTTCCAAGTAAGTATTGTTGTGTGCACTCCACAGCGTCAACTTACCAAGTAGTTAGTCCCACATTACCAATGGGAGTATTATTCACAATCACCATTTCTTTTCCAGGTGCAGTTGTCTGAGACTCGGATATGCGACCATCTTGTATGTCTACATCGAATAAATGTAACTTGCGATAAACAGCAACCATGGAACCTTTAGAGTCCACTACTACATGGGTATTATATATGTGAGCATCATCGGGACCTTTCTCATGAAAACCTGCCAACGACAACCAAACTTGTTCTTTGACAGCCAATTCCCTGTAACGAGAAAACAAAGGTCCGTCCAAAGGTTGAGCTATGGAAAGTGCATCTTGGGTAGTTTCACCAATAAACTCAAAACATTCTGGTAGACTAATGAAACAAGCACCTTGCATAGCTGCTTCCTAACTTCCCACGGATAAATAACCACAAAGACAAAAAAAAGGAGTTCAACTACCCACATGAATAAGACTTTGGCACTTTCTAAAGTTACTTTCAATGTCGTTGGTTGATAATAGTTGTACAACTGCCAATTGAGGTGACTGAGTGTGAACAGACATAGTTATAGGTTTGCTAAGGACTGGTGATGACAAACAACGAGGACTTGAAAACAACAACGATATACAATGAAATGTCAATAAGAATCTTCTTCTCATTGAAAGAAAATGACTTGGAAATGTCTTATAATGGTTTATGTTCAAAGATGGACAACCACTTTATGGAGGTTTCTAACTCATATTGTCAAAGTTATCCTACAAAGAGACAAGCATTCCTATTTCATATCCAGTCAGAAAAGAGGCAACGACATTGCTCAGTTTTGTCACTTGACTTTGCCAAGTGGAAGTGGTCCACAAACCATAAAGGAGTTGAAATCAAGTCTTCAAAACACTCCCAGCTGTATTAATATTTATCACGTTATACAAAATAATGCTGACTTTGATGTGGAGTTGATAAGCAATTGGATATTGGAAAAGACTCCAGACAACTCAGAAAGTATCAAAACGTAAGCTATATATATGTAAAGAAAAGAAACCATTATTGAAAAACCTTAGAGAACTTGTTAGTGTTCTGGAAGATTTGAAGCACATACAATATTTAAAAGAAAGAATAAGACAACGACAGACTACTTGTTTTGACCACAGCAACTCATCCCACGAAGAAGCACTTATCAAGGTGTGAATGAAATTCTATATCCTTTGAACAGTATAATCTTAGTCCATACTAGTTGTGGAATTTATTGCTTGCTTCTACGTCACACGAATCTTTTAGTAAAAAGAGTGAAGAATGGACAAAACTTGGCTTTCAAGGAAAGGATCCTGCTACAGACTTTAGAGGAGGTGGACTTCTTTCTTTGCAGCAATTGGTGTATTTTGCAGAAACAAGAAGAGAATTGTTTTTACAAATGTTGAATGAAGCTAGTCAAAGGTTGGTGACAAGTGAAACGGAGCTTTATTGTATTTCAATTTTCTGTCGTTAGTTATCCTTTTGCTTGTGTTGGTATTCGATGTACAGTTGCTATTGTACAACTACTCGATGAAGACTATTTGGATACTCTTTTATATGGATGTTCAGAAGAGCAAGCCTTTATCATGATTCACGAAAGATATTGTGAGTTGTGGATTCGTTTTCATCGCAGTTGGAAGCACAAGAAATGGAGCGATATTATGTCATTTAAAACTGGTTTTGAAGAACAACTAAACAAAGCTAAACAATCTCTTCGAATGAATGGCTATATTTCAGAAACGGATGAATAAAGAAGTGTATCTTTCCTAAAACTCTTTAGGAATGGATTGTGTGGACAAAGTTGCAATGGAACAGTCATAGGCAATGTGATATATATATATATATCAAGTACAACACTTTTTCTTTTTAGATGATTTTGCTGCACTAGGATCTCGAATAACCACCGTATTATCCTGTTTCAAAGCAAATGATTGCGTAGATTCGTTAACGAGTGCCTTCTTCTTCATCAATCTATATATTTCTCGAATCAGTTGCGTAAATGCTTCTTCTACGTTGGTTGAGTCAAGTGCTGAAGTTTCTAAAAATAGCAAACCCTCTTCTTCAGCCAGTTTCTTTCCTTGCTCTATTTCTACTTGTCTCAAGTGTCTCAAGTCACACTTATTTCCGACCAACATAACGACCATTTGATTATCTACATGTTCACGTAATTCCCTTAGCCATCTTGGAATGTTTTCCAAAGAAGCTCTTTGGGTAATATCATATACCAATAGTGCACCAAAGGCTCCTCTATAATAGGCCGCTGTAATGGCTTTGTATCTCTCTTGACCCGCTGTATCCCATATTTGTGCTTTGACAACTTTTCCATCTTCCAAATGTATAGTCTTAGTTGCAAACTCTACTCCAATCGTTGATTTGGAGTCTAGGTGAAACTCATTTCTAGTAAAACGCCATAACAAATTGGATTTACCTACTCCAGAGTCACCCACCAAAACGACTACAATAAACTTAGCCAACTCACTCAATAACTAAATATACATACTTTTAAATAAATAGTCGTGTTCTTCTTCTTTCTCTGAAGTCATTGAAACACCCAAAAATCACGAATCCAACAATTGTGTTGAACGGGCCAACTCATTTTGGTTGTTGTGCTTTGTTTAAAAAAAAAAAGGAACCAGCTTATAAAAGTTTTTCGGATAAGAAAAGGAGGGTCCATGTTTGTTTCAATTCAATATATCTAAAAATGACTCCACGAGTCTTTCTTTATGGTTCCCTTTCTTCTTGCATAACTTCTTCCTCAAGGAGTCTTTCAAACTCTAATTCTGATGAACTCAATCGAGACCTCTTTCCTACTCGAACAACCATTTCATGCAAATAAAGTACCAAATCAGATAAGCCCAACTTTTCTTCTGCAGAAACGGGAAATATTGGAATATCATCCGACATCAACTGAACAAAGTTTTCACATATCTCAAGTAACTTTCGATTGTCTTGGATGAGGTCCATCTTATTCAATACAATAACAAAAGGGCGTTGCACTAGACTGGAATTATACATTTCCAATTCCCTTCTTAATATATGAAAAGTGGACGCAACATCTAAATCTTCGTATCCACTAATATCTATCACATAAAGTAATATGGAGGTGCGTTCAATATGTCTTAAAAAATCATGTCCAAGTCCTCGATTTTGATAAGCGCCTTCTACTAAACCGGGAATATCTGCACAAGTAAAGGTATCATTATTACCTTGTACTACACCAAGATAAGGACGTAACGTGGTAAAAGGATAAGGAGCTACCTTGGGCTTTGCTCGAGATATGGCGCGTAAAAGAGAACTCTTTCCAGCATTTGGAAAACCAACTAAACCAACATCTGCAATGGACTTCAACTCCAACTCAAGCAAACGAGTCTGACCCGCAAAGCCTTCTTCAAAAAAGTCTATTGGCTTCTTCCTCGAATGATGAAAAGAATGATTGCCTCTTCCACCTTTCCCACCGGCAGCTACTAATATTCGTTCGCCATCCTGATTCAAATCCCCCAATACAGCTATACCGCTTCTAGTAAAATAAAGAGAATCATCATCCTTATCTTCTTCCAATAATACATTCTCTTCCTGTTGGAAAATGGCTTTCACTAGAGTTCCACAAGGAACAGGAATGACGCAATCCTCTCCACGAGCTCCATCAGTACAAAAACGTCCTCCAGATCCCCCCAACTCACCACGAAACCTCTTCTGAGAACTTGGAAGACTTTTGCAATCCATTCGACACTCTACATAAACATTGCCACCTCTTCCTCCACTTCCACCATCAGGAGCACCACACTCATGATCACGATCTCTAGTAAAACTCGATAGCCCTGGACCTCCGTTACCTCCAGAAACTACAACACGAACACGGTCAACAAACCTTGAACTTAAACAACGCTTAGGATTGAAAGAACAAGGGCTCTTTGTAATATTCCAAATTAACGGTTGTATACAACGTCGATAGAACAAAACCGTTTGCAATAATGCTGGTTTCATATCTTTATAGCAACGTTATCTGTTATGCTTCTTATCAACTCTCTCCTCCTCCTCTTCCTCCTCCTCCTCCTCCTCGGAGTATCTGCATCTCATCCATGATGTATTTCTTCCAAATACCATTGAAAAAGTTCACAGATTCCTCAAACAGAACAAGTATTGTGTGTTGCTTCTCTTTCTCTCTACAACCATAGCTTTGTCAAATTTTTCAGATGAGATATTGTCATCTCAAATACCTTTCATTCTTTGAATAAACAAAGGTTTTTTGGAGTCCGTACTGTGACCAGTTAGTTTCACTCAAGACAGATACAAACATAATGAAATCATATACAAAATCGTTTATTTACAGGTCAAAAATAGAGAAACATTTAGAACATTTCAGACGTAACTCAACTAGATTTTCAATGAATGAACAATATTATCATCGATTCAGTCGTTGCAGGTGGTATTGCAACCAAAGTATTTCAAGAGTTCCAAAATATATGAATTGATCTAAAAACTACGGAAAACGATCTAGCACAGTTTGCAGCAAAAACGCCGCTGAATATTTGTCCACTTCTTTCTTCATTTCATCTTTAGTTGGATCTCGCAGGTCTCTCAAGTTCTGCCTTGTTCGTAAAACAACTCGTTTCGCCATCTGTGTAGAAAATCTTTCATCCCAAAATAAACAACTGTGCACCTTTGTATCTAAGAAAACACCTTGTTGTTGCAACCCTCGGACGAACAAAGCAACGTTGCGACACTTAAATGAAATTAAAATTTAACGCAAATAAAAGAATTTTGCTCACGTTTTCACCCTCACCACCTTGCAAAGTCAAGGGATAACCAAACACACAAACATCAACACCATTAGCGATCAGAATGTCGTGTACCACTCTGGCATCTTCTAGAGGATTTCTACGCTTAAACCAAGACAAGGGGAAAGCCATCTTAGTCCTTATCGTTGTCTAAGACAAGCAAGCACAAAAAAAAGTACATACCCGTGTTGTGCGATAGCTAAACCTACACAAGAAGACCCTACATCTACGCCTAAAAACGTTTGAGATACAAGTGTACTTGTAAGTAGTTTTTTAATTTGGGATGGACCCAAAAACTCTGGCATAAATAAAATTTTGTTCAATCTCAACTTGATAAAAAATGGAAAGATTCGATATTATTTGAGGTTTTAAATAATATAGTCTAATAATGTTTAACAAATTTTTTCTACACCAATTCAAGCTGCTAAGTGAGAAAGATTCTAAATTGAAAATTTACACAGCGTAACTCTGAAAAAGCCAAGGCAAATTTGTTGAAAACATCATTAAATTCTTGAATTTATTATTATTTTTTTTAGTGCTATGCTAAAAATTAAAAAATTTAAAATAAATTTTTTTGTTAAACATTACATTTCTACTATTTTTTTGTTATTTTGTAAAAGATAATAATTTGCTGTTAAAATTGGTTCATGCGAGAAGGGCCGGCCTTTTTCTTTCACGATGCCTGTTCCTAAGTTCATTGCGCAGCTTCTCATTGTAGGTGGCACTTATTTGTTTCGTGCTTTTCTGGAAGCCTACAAACAGGCACTCTACAATGCTCACGTAAGAGGCACAGCGGCGGGTGCTGCAGGTCAAGTTTTTCGCGAGGAAGGAAAAATGTCAGTGGAAGAAGCTTGTAATATTTTAGGAGTGTCCAGAAGTGATTCAAGGGAAAATATATTAAAGAGGTACGAGTTTTTACAAACTGTGAATGATCCATCACGTGGAGGAAGCCCGTACCTACAGAGCAAAATACGAGGTGCAAAGGAAATACTTGAAGAGGAGTTGAAGAAGAGGGACAAATCTGTATAGTTTGGTTTTGTGAAAGAGTTACAGTGAAGAAAGCTTGTCTTTACTATTTAAGGCAAGCCCTACCAAAAATGACACACTTTGGTATGATTTTAGTATTACAGAGACAAAAGTTTTGAAAACGCAAATTTTGGGTATCTAAGACCAGTTAGAACTTGCTTATTGAAATTTTTTCTTATTCGGACTGTAAAATGTACTCAAATGTAGTGTTTAAAAATGAAATAATGGGATACACGTTTTCAGTGTATGTATACATATATAAATGTAGCTCAGTAGTATCCTTATTTAATGTATTTATCAGCGATTGCTTTCCAGAAATCAAACATTACCGAGAAGAAAAATGCTAGTTGATGCTTTGCATGAGATGGATCGCTTTTGAAAGCAGCCAGCCCGCCATCTATTGAAACGCAAGTGTGAAAGGGGGAAAGGACAACACGTTGCCATTTTTCCCTCGAAATGGCAAAATTTGACACGGAATTTTGACTGTCCCACCCAAGGCGCGCAATTCTTGTTTTAACTTTGGCAGAGGGTGACACAACAGGTTGTTTCTAGTTACATTTGACTAGCCTAGATACTGCTTGTATAAAAGTCGCTGAGTCTCTAAACAGCGACAAGTTTACATAGAAAGTATTTTTCGATCTCAATAGCGTCGGTTTTCGTTTCTCATCGAGAGCCGGACGACGGTCGTTTCAGTCGTTTCTGTCCATTGCCGATCGCACTGGTTGCATATCTCTTTTGAAAGAAATACGTTATTACTTCAGCGTTTCTGAAATCAAGCAACATCTTTTTGAAAAACCGCGTTGTTACTGTGACACTATTTTTTCTCGTTCCCCCTTGACAGAGAAAAAGCTGGATAAGAGAAGTTGGACCAAAGTAGAAAAGCAGCATTTAGCAGATTCTCTTATGCAGAGACTTGATAGCAGTTCTTTAGATAGTTCACAAGGCATAGGTGTCGGTTGTAATCGACTACAAAAGACAAAAGAAGAGCATAGCAACCAACCTGATCTATCTCGTCGCTTGGAAGAGTTATGGGAAGAACAAATGGAATCGTATTCTGAGACTAAACCTACCTGCCCGAGTTTGAACTTGTCAGCTGCACAACCTGAGATCAATATGAATAGTTTTTCGAAGCGAGTAGTACAAGAATGGAAGGATGAGTACGTCGGGCCCAAGTACTATTCTATCTCACCTGTTTCATCGCATGAGAATTCCGTAATATCTGAAGACAGTATAGATCAAACGGAACTAAAGAGCTTGGATAGTTGTGCCGTTGGTTCTCAGGCGAGTTTAGAACTTTGCCAAGAGGCGCTAAAGAATGATGAGTTTTTTCGGTTGATGGCGCCTAGTGAAAGAATGTTTCGTCGTGCTGTGTTAAATTATCGTACTCAACGCAGACATTCCTTGGAAGATGCTATAAAAAGCAATGGCTTTATTCCATTGTTACCGAAACAAGAAAAACAGTGGATGCAATCAGAAGATAATTTCCAAGTTTCTTATTCACGACCTTTATTGGAGATACCATTTTGGAGCAATCGTTGTCGTCGTGCTGTTTCACTTACTTTGAGCCATAACGATTTGTTGGAAGACTTGGAATGTATATGTTCTACTAGTCAAGGAGGAGGAAGTTTTGTTGATTTGGAAGCGAGTTCGGAATGCGTTTCTATGGATAAATGTAATATTCGTCGTCACCCTCGCCATTTAGATGGCTCATCAGGTGGTTTTTATTCTCGTGAAGACAACAGAGTGAATAAGGAAGATTGCACTAGTCATGTGGGAAATTCTCGCTATCATGAAGATCGTTTGTCTTTTAAGAAGCGTTTCCGTGAAATGTTTCGTGCTTCAAAGCATCGTGGTTTTATTTGTTGTGTATATTGTGGAGCAGAATGTTGGGCTCCTAATGGTAATTATTTCAAAGTTGTAAAATGTTATCTGACATTTTGAATAGGTCGATATCACTTCAATTCTTGTAAGGTTTACAACGGCAGAATAAGAGATGAAACTGTTGGAAGAGATATGACCAACACTTTGTCACATGTGAATTCGACTACTCATCATTCGGATACTTCTCGTTGTGATTCTCAGCAAGCGAGTCTGAAAAAAAGTCGCTTCCGTCATTGGAGTGAAGCTGCTCGTGTAGAAGGATTCAAAAAGACTTTAGATCGTCCAGGGTATGTGGTATGTTTAAAATGCGGAGAACATGTGTGGGCACCCAACTCTCGTCGCCATGCTTCTATGTGTTTTTTAACAAATGAAACACAACCTGTACTAAAGCGTTCAAGAAGAAGATGTTCGGATAAGCAGGATTGTGTAACAAATACAGAAACTTGTTCAGTGTTGTGCGATTCTCAAGGACTGACCTATTCTCATTTGTCCCTTTCGAATGTCGAGAAGAATGAAGAATGCTGCCATCATGGAGACTCGGAATCATCGCTTTCTAAAAATCAGGAAACGGATGACTTTTGTACGGAACACGTTTCTGAAAAGTGCTCAGGAGAAAATTCTCAAATATCGAATGAGGCTGAATGGAATGGCTATTTAGGTGGTTTTGATGAATCGAAAGAAAGAATGAGTCAAATCCCTTTTGACTCGAATCATCACAAAAATGAATCCATAGCGTCCAACTTTCGTCGTTCTACTACCAGAAAAGGATGGTTAGAATGTCGTCATTGTGAAGGTTTGGTTTGGCCACCCAATGCCTTTCGCCATATTCGTAATTGTGAAAAATAAATGACTTTTACTTAGTTTTTAATAACTCCTATTGTTGTAGTGAATGGCTACAAAGATAAATGTATTGTGCTTGGTACAACAAAGAAAACTGTGAAACAATAACTTAGCTTCTACAATATGACTTTGTATTGTTGCAATCCGTTGATCCACATTTGATATGAAAATAGCAATTGTCAATAGCCAGCATTCCGCTCGGTGGCTCTTTGTAAAATGTCTCTTGCATTGTTCATTTTCTCTCGTAAAATTCTCAAAAAATCTTCCAAATTGTCCTTATTCAAAAATTCAGACTAAGGAAAACTTCAAAGACATTTTATGACTTACATGAGTTCCAGCTGAAGGAATAGAAGATGCATCTTTCCCCATTGCACTGTCTCTCAAACCATCATATGGATGGTCTAGTGATGGATTCTCAAGAGAAGGAGCATATTGTTCTTCAAAGTATTCGTCACCAACGAATGATCTGTCTGCTGCAAAAGGTTGCTCTTCATAAGAGTGAAAAGATTCTTCCATCTCCTCTTCACAAACATATGGCTGTTCTTCCGACTTGGGATGCTTCGAGGCTTGTTGCTTTCGCATTTGAGAAACCAAATGATCAATCTGCAACTCCATTCTATCCATTTGGAGTTCTACTCTTCCTAAACGATCGCTTAAACGATGAATATCCTTGAAAATCATGTAAAGACAGAGATAAAATGAATCAAGCACTTTTACTCACCTGCTCAATAGGAGCCAACATCTTTCCTAATAAATTCTCAAATCTTGTTTCAGTCATCATGCAGGTCTCTGGTGGTGAACTAAAGGTTACCGAACTTGCAAAGGAAGTGGATGTTTGAGGAACCTCCAATGGAACATGAGGCTTTGGTTCTTCATCTATACTATGCACTTCGCTGGAAGAAAGACTAGCTAAATTTCGATAGAATACTTGAGTATAGTTTGTGATAGGAGATTGACGTCCAGTTGCTTTAAGATGGAAAGGATACGTTGTAGATGAGGAAAATGATTGGATGGTTTGGGAACGAGGTTCGAATATGTCTCTCTTAGAAGAAAACCTTTGACTATGTTCGAAATTGTCATCGCGCAACAAATCATATTCTTCCATATAGTCGATTACTTGTAATATAAACAGGCATTTCTCTTCATCGGTTGCCTTGTTCAAGAAAAAGTCCTCATCAAAAGGTGGCTGCAAACTTGCCACTCATTAGTATAGAAATGAAATATTCAAATCTGTCTTACCCAAAGTGGCAACGAAAAATGATCCAAAGCCTTCGCAATAAACGATATGTGGTAGAAAAATGTTGATCAGAAATAGACTGCTTCTCCATTCCATCCATCACATATGCAGGAAACTTTCCAGCTATCCAACGTAATAATTTCAGAAAGAAGGAAGGTTTCACTCGTTCCTTTCTTTTACAACCAGTCAGAAAAAAAACTGAAACTATGATTTTCTCACTTACAGCTTAAGTTGCGACCATTCTGGATATTTGTAATGTTTCAGTTTTTGTTGCAACTTTGAGAACAACGTTGCATTCATAGAAGGTTGGATTGGAGCCATTTGTTTTCTAAGTTAAACAACTTCGCCCTTACTTTTCAAAAGCAACAAGAGTCTTATGATAAGGCCAGTCCAACCTTCAAGAAGAAAGAATCGGACACGTTATTTCAAATTTGATTTCCTCAAGACAACGCAAGGCGGGCTGTCTAAGACTGATTTGATTTGGTGGAAAACATTCCAACTCTTTAGAATATCGTTGAGAGAGAGAGAGAGAGAGAAAGTGATCCTACTAAAAGACAAGAAACTTGGGTCCATTGTGAAACGCATAAGTGATATCCCTTTCCTTGACATTCCAATAACCCACTTTTAAACAAGAAGATGAGCTGAAACGTAGACTTTTCATATATTTCCAATATTTCCTTACAATCAAAAAGAGCCTTTCCAACCATAAAAGGCTTCACAAGGAAAACTGAGAGACTAAGATGGTCCAAGGTATTCGTCCAAGTGATAATCCCAGAATAGATAAAAACTGCTTCTTTATATATATATATATAAAAAATAAACAAGGAAAGTTTACCTATCTCTTCAACCATTCAAGTGTTGTCCTTCAAAAGCTATCTATTGAGCCATCCTAGGCAATTAGGACACATTTCTTGTCTTTCTTGTCCTACTTTCTTCTCTTTACAATATGATATTTGCTGTGTTGGAAGTTGTGTCACAAGCGTTTCCTCCCATCGCCTCGGATGAATCCATAATGACCCTGTCAAAAGACATCTTCGAATTGCTGTCAGAAAAGAAACTTGAATGGATTGTCCTCGTCATATTGTATCTTTGCATAATAGTTACTGTTGAAAATCGTATGTTTTTTTATAAAAGAATTAGTTTGTTCTTCTAACTTGATATAAAAGAGTGAGGGTCCATGGAGCAGTCATCACCACGACTTTGTAACAGTGAACTTCCCCAAGGTACGTATGCTGCTTATTTGAGAAGTTTGAAGCCTTAAATATCCTAACAAGGTGAAGAGACTGCTTCTTCTTCACGAGAATCATCACAAAAGTCTACTACGTGGACAACCCAGGAACAGATAGAGCAGTCCAATTACGAGTCGTTGAAGAAAAGTGAAGACTATTCCGAAACTCAAAGCGAAAGCATAGAACCAAGTTATGAAGACAGAGGTGAAGATAACGAAGATGTTTTAGGAGGTGCACTTAGTGCGTTTACGAAAACAGGAGCCAAGCCAAAGTGGTTGAAGTGTAAACTTTGTAATTATGAGTATGTCCTATTCAAGGAATGATTATAGTTTCTCATATAACTTGATTAGGTGTTGGCCTCCTAATGCACGGCATCATTTATTAAAGTGCCCTGTGTTGAAAAAGTCTCCTCATTTGAGAGATAAGATGCTTCCCAATCCTGCACCTCCTCCACCTCCTCCTAGTTCAAGAAAAGTGTATGCAAGAGAAGAAGACAATCCATATTACTTTACAAGGATTAACACTGCTCCTGGATATATATGTAACAACTGTGGATTAGGTTTAAGAGGGGCCCATCGTCCTCGTCACTTGCGCTCATGTTGGAAACGAGGAAAACGAGAAAGATTGAGTCAAAATACTTTGTCCAGATATCATCAGAGAGGACAAAGTAAAAGTGGAACGACGGACTCTTCTACTTGCAGTAGTAGAGGAATTCATGAAGAGCCTTCATTCTTTCCAGTGATGGAGACCCATACGGGTATTTGGGGTTTCCAAGATAGGATTCCTGCTACCTGTGTTGTGCATCATTCGACAGAACAAAGCAAAATGAAGACGATATCTACGCATATTGCTATTGTTTCTGTTGGAGAGCAGTGGGTTATGAGAGCACAAAAAGATCAGTTGTCTGTTCACAATCTGTGCTCCTGACAAGCATTTTTGGTATCAACTATGACAAAGGGCATAACGAGTATTGACCAATCTTGTCTTGTTTATCAATACTTGTAAGGAAGTTTCGTTGTTTATTCACAAACAACCTTGACAACAAGAAAGAAGGATGCTCTTCATAAATACAGATTATGTTCGTTATGGACTATGAGTTGCGCCATTTTGAAGTCCCTCTTCTTGTTGGAGACGCATCCGATTTTCCCTTCTTGTGTTTTCGAGTTCTCTCCTTAAACGATATTCTTTTCTCTCAATCTTGTCACGCTGATATTCTCCCCATATTTTTCCAATATAAGCACCTAGCCCCATCGCTGCCAAGTGCTCCCAAGGACCTAATACGACAACCATTAAACAAACCAACCAATAGCTGCAAAAACTTACGTCGAGAAAGTGGAAGCAATCTTGCTCCATTCGTGACAATTTGTGCTGCCAAACCTATTGCGGCACCCACCCAAGCGTTCACCATAACAAAGAACAAGCTTTCTTATACCAACAAGAATTCAATAATCAATAATCGAAGGAGTGGATGGGATGGTTGATTCAGTTTGACTCGTAAGTGATGATAGGAAAAGGATCAGTGCTTATTCGAGGGTAATAAGATTCGGAGCTTCGATATTCTGTTGGGTTTAACTGTTGTGGTGTTTTGTGAAGTAGAAAAGTCTTTCTCTTTTGCTATTTTCTGACGGGGACTGTTTCCTTTTTTTCAAGATATAGTTCCAGTAACAAAATAGTTAGTGGATATATTCACGGAAAGCTTTTCCTCTATCAGTCATATGTATTGGTGACAACTGTATGGAGTTCATAAAGTGACCAACGTTGAAGTATAATATTGTTTGTCCTTCTTGATTCACGGCCAATATTATGGTTGCAATAGAGAATGGATAATAAGCTATATAACGGTACTATTGCAACTCTGTTTGGTGGCCTAAAACAATTAGTTGTAGTATTCGGAGTCTGGGAAACTGTCTTTTATGCTTTCTTAGATAAGATAAGCTACAAACAGGTAATAAGATATGAGAAAAACTATCATCATTTTATGATGAGTATATGATGATGGAATACAAATACTCGTTTCTGTTGACTAATGAGTTACTTGGTCTTCCTTATTTCTGTGTTCATGACTAGAATAACTGCCTGGCCGATGATAATATTCCTGCAGTATCTTTTCAGGAATACGACGCAATAACTGGATAGGAAATATTCGCAACAAATCCCATGCCATATCTAATGAAGTATATATATCTCTTCTTTCATAGGCTCCTTGATTAACAAAACGCCTTTCAAACCTATATATATATATATATATATATCATTGGAATAACACAATCAATACCCATGGAAGATTATTCTATGAGAGAACGCACTTATCATGAAATTCTAGGTAGAGCAAGTCTTCCTGCGACAATGCTTCCACACCAACTACAGCACGCATTGCTAAAGCATCTTTTCCCATAGCATAAGCTGCATATAGTTGATTAGATACATCAGAGTGGTCCTTCCTTGTCATTCCTTCACCGATAGCGGACTTCATAAGACGAGATAATGAGGGAAGTACATTAATAGGAGGGTAAATCTGTCTGTTGTGCAACTGGCGATCCAAATAAATTTGTCCCTCCGTTATGTACCTTTTCATAATCAGTATTTGAATGGATGTGAAAAGAAAAGACCATCTTACCATCTAACACCAGGAAGAGCAGGAATAAGATCAGTCATATCAGCATAGTCAATATGGGCAATATGAGCAATTGAACACTGGAAGCCCTGCCACGTCCACCGGCTCGACCAGAAATGGTTGCCAAATCTGTATACATATAACCAGGATAACCTCTTCTTCCAGGTACCTGATATAACAAACATCATTCATTCCAATATGAATATATTATATACATATTATATGAATCTATTTCATTCATACCTCTTCACGTGCTGCAGAGACTTCACGCAATGCGTCCGCATATGCACTCATATCTGTCAAAATAACCAACACGTGCTTTCCTTTTTCATAAGCAAGATATTCCGCAAAAGTCAATGCCAGACGAGGAGTAATGATACGTTCAATGGTAGGATCATTTGCCAAATTCAAGAATAAGGTGACTCTTTCCATAGCACCATTCTCTTCAAAGTCTTGCCTAAAAAAGCGTGCAGTTTCCATATTCACTCCCATTGCAGCAAATACAATAGCAAAATCTTCTTCGTCTTTGCCTGAACGCTTTACCAACGAAGCCTATGAATAGAAAATGGTTATCATACTCTCAAAGAGTATGAGAAGGACGTACTTGTCTACAAATTTGTGCGGCAACTTCATTATGAGGCAACCCTGCTCCGGAAAACAAGGGAATCTTTTGACCTCTGGCAATAGAATTCATCACATCGATACTTGAGATACCCGTTTCAAACATTTCCTCAGGATAGGTTCGACTCTGAGGGTTAATAGGTTGACCCTACCATATCCATTCATTCAGACACATTCCAAGGACACCAACTTTTTACACTTGCCTGAATATCCAAATAAGCTTCTGGTAAGATAGGGGGACCACCATCAATAGGCTTTCCAGAACCATTGAACACTCTACCCAACATATCCACGGATACTGGTGTTTTCAATATTTCTCCCGTAAACTGACAAACCGTCTTCTTGTTGTCAATGCCTGTGGTCCCCTCAAAAATCTTCCATAATAGAGAATCAGTACAAGTCAAACATACTATGATATACTCACCTGCACTACTGCTTTATCGTCGTTGATTTCCAACACTTGCCCTCTTCTCATACTGCCATCACCCAGTGTTACGTTTACTATCTCTGCAAACCTTGGTGACTTGACATTTTGTAAAATGACCAAGGGGCCATTTACTGCTGACACTGTTCTATACTCAAGTCTAGGCTTCACAATATAATCTCTTGATAAAGCTTTCTACAAATGTATTTTAAGTTGCCAAATTATGGTTTGAGAAACTGTTGTGCACTACCTTATGCAAGTTGAACGCTTCCATATGGTCTATCAATTGTGCTTCCACTTGTTCTTGGTTAGAGCAAAGAACTAACCCTGTGTCTCCGTTCTTACCGGTATCTTTTGATCGAGAATAACTGTTTTCAGTCGACTTGTTTTGCTTTGTGGTCTTCATTCAACGCCAAGTGACAACAACAACAACAACACCACCACCACTTGTAAAAGACAATGATGAATGAAACTTATTCAGGAATAAAGTTGGATGATATATTTGCCTGCTTTCAACTACATTTTGAAGTATTTCAATATAGATAGATACTATTTGAGTACTTTTAGAATAGAGCTTATGATCACTTTGTCTACAAATAAGAATAGACTCTTTCCATCATGCGTTTCCTTTGTATCCAACTCTCTTATTTTGTGTGTGTTTCTGAAAGAGGTAATAACTTTTAGATTGACACTTATAATGATGCGTTATTTCAACCTTGATTCTCTTGTTGTGGATGATATTAGGTTTCATGACAATCAGATCAACAGAAGGATTGCTTTAGAAATGGAGACACTTTTGGATCTTCCAACAAGAATCGATTTAGATCATCATTTGGATGTCGTATATAAGCCAACAATTTGTTCAGACTATCCAAAAGAGACCTACACTTATCCCTATTAGGATATTTCATCGATGTAGTAAAGGATTATTGCATAGTCAGAAAAGGGATCCTTTTTCAGTTCTTGACTTGGAATCCTGTGCTTCTTTCGAGCAAGTAAAGGTATCCATTTTCTTAGCCAAACCTTTCAACTCTCTACTATTTTTCTTCTAGAAGAGATATTTATTGCTAGTCAAAAAGTTACACCCAGATGTTCTCGAAACAACCACTGACGAATATATTAAAAAGGAAAGGAGTCGTTCCTTTGTAGAGTTACAAGAGGCTTATGAAGTGTTACAAAAGTTGTATGCTAGTGGCCAGTTTCGAAAAGATAAAGTGCATTATTCTACTCAGTTTACAGAAAAAGAATATGCGTAAGTACAATAATAAACAATTGTCCTCATCGAAAACAGATATTGAGAAACTGTGGATAGGTCACGTCGTAAGCCATTTTCCAAGGCACCTCCTTCACCTCGTTGTTTAAGAGCGGGTAATAATGGCGAACTTCCTTGTTATATCATATGTGATGGTTGTCGTAGTATGTGTCATGATAGAAATATTGACTGGCATGGCAATAACCATTTGTTTTGGAATGATAGTCCAAAATAAAGACTGTCTTCCTTTGAAGAAATCGCAACAGGCATTCATGCAATGTCAAAAGGAAATTGTGAAAAGTAGTCGAACCTTGTGATGTCTCTGAGTAGTTTGGTTGCTGATACTCTGTCCAAGCACTTGGATAAGTTTTTCCAAGATATCAATCGTGACCAGCTACACTTCCACTTATGGCGTGGTAAAGTGAGTTTATCCCACGTAAAGTTGAAGACTTCTCTATGGAATAGTCTTGTTAGTCCACTTGGTTTTGTGTTACAAGTGAGTTTTGATATTCTATTATTGTTGGAATATTGAGTTGAAAACGAATAGCAAGGAATGGTCGACTCTTTGGAACTCTCGTTATTTCAGTCACAAACTTCGATAACTCTGAAAGGTCTGCATCTCAAGTTCCAACAGGCACCGTTACAAGACCAGAAAAGTTCATGGTCTGAAACTATATACAATGAAAGTGTATTTATATTTTCAGGATTGGAATGGAACAAAACTTTATCCTTGTGGAAGACAGAGCTTGGCTCCTTTCTAGCAGCCTTGGTGTCGTTGACTGTAGAGGACATTAGAGTAGAGTTGGAATATTCACATTGTGGACACTATAACCAGTTGAGATTGTTTATAGATAAGTTGCAGATTTTGGAAAGGGAAGCTGATTCTATTCCTTTGGAGCATAGTGCTGAAGTAGACATCGATCTTGGCCTTGAGGTTTCGAAGCTGGTCTTATTACAACAATTTG
This sequence comes from Galdieria sulphuraria, assembly GCF_000341285.1. Taxonomy (NCBI): domain Eukaryota; phylum Rhodophyta; class Bangiophyceae; order Galdieriales; family Galdieriaceae; genus Galdieria; species Galdieria sulphuraria. The sequence continues at coordinate 115,698 of NW_005178442.1, forward strand.
AGTTATATCACTTACAACTTGAGCATAATATTAGTAATATTATTTGTTCACTTGCTTCATGTCGCTTAGAGTTGGATGCGATGATACAAGTCCAAGAATTTTCCATGTCTTGTTCCATTGTTTGTTCATCACCTTTGCAGTTTTATTTGGATTGGAATGTTATCGAAAGTTTATGGAATCTTCTTGAGGCGTGTCAATATTATCAAAGAGCTATGGATAAGTGTCAAGCCAAACATTTCATTCTTTATGCTGAGAAAGATACGATGGAAAGGTCTTCAGCAATGGTTGCCAAGTGGAAATGGATTACTCATTTTATGATTTTGTATTACGTGCGTCCAATGAGGAAATATTATCGTATATTTCGTGCTTGTTGTTTTCGTTGGTTGAGATTGAATATATTACAAGATGAGGTTGAATATTATCGATTGAGTTCCTCACAGATTTTTTTCTTACAGAGAATGGAGAGACGATATCCTAAACAATGTATGTCTTATTTACGACATTTGAGAGAATTGGCAGTTTCCAATGAACAAGATTGTCGTCGTGTATTTTCCTTATTGGATGAAGAGTATTTGAAAGGATTGTTTAGTCTTAGTTGCTTCTTTCGAAGTAGCTCTTGGCATCCTTTAATGTCAAAACCAACTCTAGCTATGATATGTCGTTTGGAAGAAGGAGTTGATGTTCATTTCAAAGATAAGATTCTAGAATTGGATTTGCATTTGAGTAATTGTTATTTGGAGTGGCTAAGTAATGAGAGAGAACAAAAGTGGATAGCGAATAGTCGTTCTGTTTGTCTTTCTGTATTTTTGGATCATTCATTCTCCTCACCAAGAAAAGGTCAAAGTGTTTGGAATCTAATAGATTCTAGTGACACTTTTTCTAGTTGGATACAATTGGAATATAGATTGGAACATCAAGAACCTTTTTATGGCTATTTCATGTTAGAACTTTGTGGTATACGAGTTCGTTTGAATCCTGCTGTGTTTCGGTATATTCGTCACTTGATGATGAATAATAGCTCATCAACACATGAAAGGAAAGAGGAGAGCAAAGAAGATTCTGTTATCTTTTTGATCCGGAAAATGAAGAGGATGGATCCTTTTAACCAACTTATTTGGAATGCTTTATCTTGCTATCAACCTCGTTCATCCTTGGACTGGTTTATGGAGGTAAGTTTGAGAGTTTTATTATTTTCTCTAATGAATCTACTTTTGTATATCTATCTAGAGAGGTGCTATTCTGATCCAGTTCCGTTGTTGGGATATTATATGTATGAGTTCTTACAAAGGAGATTCGATGGAAGCTTTAAGTATGTCTTGGAACACTTTAGAGTTGCAAAGACTGGGTTTCTCTATCCATGAAGAAGAGAATTTGTCGAGTTTTGGTGGAATTCAATCTACTGTAGATGCTCTTTGTATTGTTCACCTTTGGGAATCACATGGAAATAGCGAAAGTCAATCCATGTCAAGAACTTTAGTGCGTTTTGATTGTCCTATTGAATTGATTTGGTCAAGAGATGAGAAAGAGAACTTGGAAACTTTTCAGTGTGTCATTGATCAATGGCAAGTTTCTATGGTGTCGGAAGATTGGTTATTATTATGGCACTGTTTGCAACAAGATTATGAAATATTCTATTTACCATTGGATATAATCGAACCCGATCATTTGCCTTGTTGAACCTTCGACATGGAAACAACGCAGATATCTGAGTACCAAAGCTAAAATAGAATCAATTCAATAGGGGAACTACAACCAAAGCATGACTTTTGACCAAATGGGATGTATCATCGTAGTGATTTCATTACAAAGCACTAACGAGTTGCTAGACAAACTACCCTTATCGGAAAAGATTCTACTGACCAAGTGTAAAACAGGCAGGCTGATGCGAAAATAGAAAGCTATGTTACGTGAATCATATACACTGTATAGAAGTTGGATCGAAGAGGATAGTCTCCATCATCGCTAACTCATTCATGGAAAAAAGACAAGAAAAGTAATCGACAAGTGGAATGGATATATAGCCAAGTTATGATAGAAAAGTTGGACATCGCATATTCATATCCTACTTGTATTCCATTTCATTTGTTGTTGGAAAGAATACGTTTTACTTGGGATAAGAATATTATACAAGAAGAGCGAGAAGGCAATATGTTGGTCATGAATGAAATGCCATGGAAATGTATTGTTTTTTCGGTACGCTTATATTCAACTTTGAATGAATATACAACTCTATTGGATATGCCTCCTTTTACCATTTCCATGAGAAAAGAAGACGATCATTTCAAGATGTATTGTGCCTTCTCTCCCATTCATATTCAGATAACATTGGAGGATGTTGATTCTTTGATGAATGGCAGTTTATATGCTTTACAAACAGTCAGTGGTTGGATGGAGAATACTATTCCTAGTGAAAGTGTTCAATCTGAGAAGCAGACTTTCAATTTATTATCTTGGCGCATAGATATTGAAGAATTTCATTTCCAATGGATATGTTGGAATTGTGAGTTTATGATTTCGTTTCAAAGAGCATCCGGAGGCTATGATACTTCATCCTTGACTGAGGAAACATATTTGCTCTCTAATGACGCATCCAAAGAACGATTTTGGTTCCAGTTACCCAATTTGAATGTACAAGCCAAGAATGCCTCAAGTATTTGGTTTTCTTTCCAAAGTCAATCGATAGTATATAATCTGTGTAAGAGTCCTTTTGATTGGCTGGAGATTGCAGAGTTGAAGATGAGTTTGGATACTTGTTGTTTTGCTGTTCTTACATCTTTAGTACTTTGGGAACAATATTGGCAGTCTCAATTCAACTCGTTCCATCATCATCATGATTCGAATGCCAATATATCAACTAGAGTTTTTTGGTATCGATTAGTTTTGCATCATGTATCAGTTAGTTTGACCAGTTGTCAGTTGGAAGAGTCTAGTATAACGAATGATTGGGAAATCCATCACTGGATAATGGAATATCGAGAGCAAGTTGAATGCATGATTTATTTCCAATATATCGTTTCTACTATTGGAAAGGGACCGAATATTTGGCAATATCAAGGAAAGCCATTGATATTGTCCATCTTCCCTGATTGGAATCCACCTGATTATACTCATCATCCATTCCATATGAATGTACGAGCAATCCAATTGTCTTATGATCGACAATCATCCCACTGGAATGTTTCCATTCCTTTGAATACTATTCAGTTACAATGGAATTTTCCCATGTTGCAGTTGTGTTTGGAGTTTCAAAAAAGTCTCACAAGTATGATGGATGGACTGTCTTTATCGAAAAAGGATAGTGAAGTGAGTAGAAAGGGATATAAGGATTCTTTATGGACTATTCATTGCCGAGTATCCACCTTTCGTTGTTGTGTGTTGGAATGTTGTTCATTACCTCATCTTCAACCTCTAATAGGATTACAAGGAACTTTAAAACATATCGAGTTGGAAGTATCTTCATCATTACCTCATCTCGCTATCACTTTATCAACAAGTCAATACAAGTTTGGATTGGAAAGCATTAGAATGGATAATCAGGGAACTCATGATTCATCTTTCATGGATGAGGAGGAGGAGGAGGAGGAGGAAGTAGTACAGATTTTAGTAGAAATACTAGTTTGGTTAGTGACTATTCAGACAACAGATGGAGTTCATTGGTGGGTCATGTCAGCAAAAAACATCATTCTCTACTCAAAGGAGATGAAATGTGGGTAAATGCACAACCCAACAGTCAGTCATTCTCTATTCGAATTCATAAGTGTGCCATTCAGTTCTCTGCAGAAAGATACAGTTGCTTGGATAGATGCTTGAAAAGTTGGTTGCCTTTTTCGAACAGTGCATCTCAGCCTTTTGCCATTCCTCATATGCAGTTGACAGTTGTCCAAGCAAAGTGCACTTGGATGGATCAAGACCAATGGGAAGGTTTACCTTTAGGTAGAGTTACCTTATCCTTCAAGTTGCAATGTAATCCTCTTGGCGGGCGAGTAGATGTGAGTGGTTTGGTAGAGATATACAATATGATTCATATGGCTTTGGAACCTTTTATAGAAGAGTGGAGTGCTTGTCTCTACATTTTCTTGAAACAAAAACTCTCGCATGGATTGGCATTGATTGATGCTTCTAATCGTTCTCCACCGCCCTTATCATTGTCTCACTTTGATATACTATTGAGTTCTTCTCGCATATTGCAAGTGAATCTCAATCCTCCCATAGTTGCAACCTTGTATCGATTATACTATCAACTTGAAGAAAGGTGTGAGTCAGTTATTGGTTCCCGTTCATTGTTTTCTGTCAGCAACAGAACTGGAGAAACCATCGAATTGTACAGAACAAAGAATGTTCTCATACAGCAAATCAAAGATGGTCAAATCGTTCAACTTGTAGATCAACTATTGTTACAAGGACATTTCTATTTGTATTCTCCTTTTCTTTCTTCATCAACTCGAATTGAACTTGCTTTTGATGGAACACAATGTTGTATTCCTATAACATCGAGTGGACAAGATTTCTATTTGATTGTAGAGAAACAAATTTCAGAGCTGAATACATTGTTAGAGATTCGTTCCAATTATTTTATACAAAATCATTGCGATACTTCATTGTGGTTGTACTTTTTTGATGGTCATGAAATTCAAAGTTTGAGCATAGAAAGTGGAAAGAAACGAAGTATTCCGTTGTATTATTTATGGAATGGAAGACATATTCGAGTGAGTTTATGTTTAGATGAAATGACCGATGGTTGTTTAGAAACGAGTCCTTTATTCATGGACTGGTTACAAAGTTGTTTTCAACCTAACCATTTATCAGAGTTGAATTGTTGTTGTTCAGTAGTGAAAGATGGTTTCGTTCATTGCTTTGCACAGTCAAGAATGGAATGGAGTCATCCCAATGTGGTTTTACATGTAATGCCTTTGTTATGTGTGAAGAATTATTTGGGAGTCGATATTTACGTGATGGATGATTCTTTATCGTCTCATTGGAATCTGTTGCCTTACACGGGTCTTTGTATGTTGTATTCTCTCAATAGACAACGATGTGTTATTCGATCGATACAAACAGATGAACAGTATACTATAGAATGGGGTGAAAATCAACACAAAAGAAAGTATTCAAGTCGATGCATTGGAAATACAAATCGTCGTTGTATATCTTATACGTTTCTTTCATCATCAACAACTTTTGCTTGGAAAGAAATCATATTACATCCCGATATCATTGTTTCTAGTCCATGTCTGCCTATCAAGGAACAAAATACTTTGATTTATTGGCAGTGGATGAAGCCATCATCGACTATTTGGTTATGGGATGAGCATGTTGTGGGTGATGACTCCCTTTCGAATGAATGTTTTGTGTTGTGCAATTCTTTACATTTGACGTTTGGAACAGCTGAGGAAGTGTCAAAACTGGAGTTTCGATTGATTTGGAAAGACTCTGATGAAAATGTGTATTATAGTACAACACAACGTTGTAGAAAAGGAAATCATGTAATCCATTGGTTGCCGATAGCTTCTCAGCATTCTCCTTCCAAAGACAATTATTGGCAAACTTCAACAATGACCCAATTTTATTTCGACAATTCTATTGTTGTTGTAGTATCTTATCAAAAGTGGATGGAACAGGATATCGTGATTCCACATGCTACCATCGTTCCAAAATACAGATTAGAAAATCAGTTGTCTTCAACATGTCAGTTGAAATGGCGTGACAAAAGTTATATTCTTATACAAGGTTCTGAGATGATGCTAAGTGAGGCAATGGTCGAATCGAGTGACTTTGTCCATTTACGAGTGGTAACTAATCAGTCCTCCATGGATGATGAAGGAGGAAATGTTGCTCATTTGCGATTTTCACAAATACGTGAAATGACAAGCAAAGGTTTGAATGCCATTTTTCCTATGAACAACGGTTCTCCATTCTTTGTTCAAATACAAAGATATGAAGACTATCCAAGCGAACGGTTCAAGTTGACCGTCGTGGATTGTCCTCCAACAACCATTAGAGTAGTCAATCTCTCCACTCTTTTATTTCGTGTATGCATAGGAAAATATGATTCTTTTCATAGACAATATTTATTGGGTAATGGACAATGCATATCTTTGCAACCTTCCTTGTTCATGGATAAGGATTGTATTATTTATTTTTATATAATACAAAATGGGAAAAGTCATTTGATTTATCGTTGGAAAGATATCAGACAATCATATTCTGGTCCAGTTTATAGAAAAGGTTGGATTTTCTATTTCATACCTCGTGGTCCTTATTGGGATGTCATTATTATGCAACAGAGAATAGATAGATGGAAAAGAACATGGATACATAATACATCTTTCAATCCGTCGTGGATGCATTCTCGAGCAACATTAGATATGGCAGGTATCGGTATTTCGTTGTATGCCATGAATAATGATGAAATAGTCTACACTTGTTTCAAAAGAATAAGATTTCATTGCAATTGGACTCAATATGGATACTTTTGGTTATCCTTTGCATTGCAAGATATTCATGTAGACAACCAAGTTACTACAGTTGGAAGGAATTATGCAGTATGCATGGAGAGAGCAAATATATCGAACAAAACATGTGCTATGGTTCAAGGACGTCTAGGAATATGGTTGAAAAAGTTTGCCTGTATCAAGTTGAGTCATCTTCTCATGGATGGAAACGACAACATATTGGATGAATTGGAATGTCATCTGCAGCCTTTTGCTTTCCGATTGGATAGCGATATATTAGAATCTTTTATCTGGTGGTGGATAAAAACCCAAGAATGGACCAAGACTCATTCGACTCCTTCCCACCATCCATCATCAAAGACTTTGACCTTTGTAGAAGATTTTCATGTATCCAATATCGCTTGCCAATTGTCATTTCAATTCGGTAGAAATGGTGTGGTTGGATTATTACATTTGCCGTGGTATTCGTATAGTTCTTTAGCGCAATGGGAAAGATGGATTGCTCTATTTGGATTATCTATTGGCAACATAGAAGACGCACCTCTGTTGATCCGCCCTATCACACTTCACAACACCGATGGATCATCTTTGATGCACCAAATGGGTTTATTCTACAAAAGAGATTTATTGTGGAGTATCTATGCCTTGATGGGTTCCTTGAATTGGATCGGAAACCCTAACAAGTGTTGGAAAAGAATGCAACTTGCGTTTGAACAATTGGTTACGAATTGTTTGAATGATTGGAAACTGAAAGGGTTGCCCATGTTGTTGTTGAGACAGTTGTTGATGTTAAACTATCGCATCTTGGATAGTTGGATAGAAGCTAGTTTGGGTATGCTTCAAGGTAATGTGAATTGGCTATCTTCTACATTGGCCTATTTGCCACTATCCAATAACTTTTATCTCAAAATATTGCATACCAGTCTCGATTGGAGTCATCGGCTACTCATGGGTATCATGGATTGTTTGGAATACTTACAGAGTTGGTTATCTCGATGGGATAACGAGGAACAAAAAGGTGGTTGGAGTGAAAGATGGAGACCGATTCGTTCAAACATGGAATGTCAACCATTGAGAGCTTTTGAATATAAGGATGATGTGTTGGGCAAGTGGATATTCGAACATTGGGATGGGCATTTGGATAATCATGAGAAGCTCATCCTCTTTGCTCCGTTGAAAGATCAATTGGGTATGATGTGGACCAATTATAGGTTCGTGTTTTGTTGGTATTCGGCATCGATATGGAAAGGTGGAACCAAGTTGAGTTTACAGAAACCTCGGTTTGTTTGTCAAGGGGAGTTGTGGCATGAACAGATTTTGTTTATTGAAAAGAAGAATAGACGCTGTATTACTTTTACTTGTTTACCTAAAGTAATGGATAAGAGACAACCAACCAACTGGAGTTTATCAGAAGAGTTATCTTTGGGTATGGTCCAAGTACATTCCATCATTTGTCAAGATGAACAAGTGGCGAAATGGTGGTTGAAACAACTAGAAGAAAATTTATTTCGATCGGAGTGTCGACAAAGTGTCGTTTATCATTCGACATTCCATCCCAATGGCCATACATTTCCTAATCTATCCGGAGACTTGTAGATAGCATCCCATAGCCATGGCGAGTCATTTGAATCGTAGTGTTGAGGAGGAAGTTGAAAAGGCAAAGGCAAACAGAATAGAATGTTGTTGTTCTTCTCTCGTGGATAATAAGATGTGATATGTTGAGGAGTCGTCAGTTGAATAACATTATCCATCGGACAAGTATAGGAACAAAGCATAGGTGTCCATAAGACTCCCAACTCATAGGAGCGAATAAACAGTTGCGATTGATTGCGTACGAGACGTCCCCACGCAGCAGTGGATAAATTAGCGGATGTTAATAGAAACCAGAAAATATTTCCACTTTCTTCATAAGCCATGTAACTCTTCATATGGGGTAACCATGCATTTCTTCTAAAGAAGTAAGCATTCCATAAACACAAATGAGAACTTTGAAAAGACCGATAGTTCTTTTTGGTCCATGGAAAAGCAGCACCAGATGCATAGCCTTGAATGGAATTCCTTACTTGTTGTACACTTGGCCATATGAGATCCCATTCAAAACAATATTGCCAATCCTCTTGTTTCCAACAACTACTTACCATGGAATGAAAAAGTTCTTGCTTTAACCACTTTTCAGAAATACTACCCATACTTGAACATTGTAATAGTAACCGAATTGTGGAATGAGTGGTCTTTCGTCTTATCCTTTGCTCATCTGAAATACAACAATACTGGCTAATGTTGCTATGAAGAGACCGATGTCCATATTTGTCCAAGTTTCTTCCTCCATGATATCCTGGAACACTTGGAATAAGTACCACACCAGCTTTGGAAAAATCATATTGGCAAAGTAAGGAACGATAATAACGAAGGGGCTCACCAAGGGCTGAAAGGTAGTCATCCATAGTCTCTAAGAAAGGACAGGATTTCAACTCTCCCGTTTTTTGAGGAAAGTCTTTGAGAAACATGCCTTGAGTTTTGTACTCCCAGTCACTTTGTATCATATTAGCAGTTGTTAATACAAACCTAACTTTGGTAGGATAAAAAAGTATGATGAGCTTGGTGTGGTGAGTCCCATAGGGGAAAGGTAAACGAGGCTTGTGGAAAGTTATGAAATGATATGGCGAAAATGGTTGGTACACTTGTTCATCACCGTGAACTATGAGCAACCTCTCCACAGTTAAAAGTATTGGGACTCGTTGAAATAACCAAGACAGATCAAACATATAATTGGTTAGGAGCACACTATGAAAACCTGGTTGGAATATTTCATCGAGACTTTTAGTAAATATAGAAATAGCGCCTTCAACTTGATTGAGATAAAAACCTAAAGAGTCAACGAGGTCTTTCTGAGACATGAAAGTTGTCATTCCAATGGAGCCTTTATTCGCCAAGGGAAGCAACCATTCACACTTTCGTAGAGACAATGATGATCATCCTAATACTTTAAAAAACATAATTGGAGACTCAGATGAATATTCTCGTCAGGTTCCAAAGGCAATAGGAGCAAAAGGATCCCTTTGTTGCTTCATTAAGTTGCCAACTGAAGCTTGCTGTGATGGTATTTCTTGTTGATTCTTTACAGGAGGCTGTGAGCGTGGCTTAAAGTATATTTGAAGAGTGAAAGTTTTGTTATCCTTATCCCAGTGCAAATAATAGTTACCCTAAATGTGCTATTGAAAACTCATTTCTCGTTCTTCCATAAGATATACTCACCTCTGATTTTTCAATTTCCCAGTTGGGTATCTTGAAGGCAATGGTTTCATAAGGCTCTGCTGCAAATAATAAAAATTGATACTTTGGGTCAGGTCTTTCAACTTTTTGTTCAAAAGAAGACATAAAACGATGCCTTGGTTGAACATCTTCCGCAATTTCCGGATACTGTATTTGAAATAATAAACTGAGTTGATCTGTTTCTGGATCCCGTTGCTTGATGATACGATAACCAGGCCTTCCAATTTTGATAGTTTTCTTTGGTACTATCTTTGGAGGAGGTGCCACTGTTTGAGGCTTTTCTTTTGCTTCTCTAGCTGCACGGCGAGCAAGGTTCATCTGATGTCTTCTTCCCTGTGTATGCGCAAGATAATTTCCTTCGTTGGTATGTAACGTTAGACATAATTTACACTCATAACCTCCCTACTTTCATAAGTTTGTTACAATATACTCTATAGGATTACTCACCAAATGGTTGCGCATAAAATAGGGGTCCTTTTTCAAGTCAATCGTTTCCAAAGCAAGTTGACGTAATCTTGAAGTGAACTTAGCAATATATGCACTTGTTATAATGAGACACCAATTACCTTTCTCTTCTTGAGACTTCTGTTTGTTCACTGGAGGCGACTCCACCGCCTCCAGTTTTTCCACCCCAGTCCCTATCCATTTCCTATCTTTTATTGAATGCAAATAGAATCGATTATGATGAACATTCAAAGATACAAGACGGAATGCTTTTATGAACTTAAAACTGCTCTTTTTATGTTCCAAAAACTGTTATTATTCTATTTTGTTCCAATTAAGAACAACATTGAATAAGTGTGCTAAAAATGCAGTGTCCTAAAGTGAATTACACCAATATGCCTTGCTTTCAATATAGCCAACAACTTGAGTTTGACTTGGGGTCATGTAGAACTTTCTTTTTCGTAGTTGGATACTTTGCTCTTCTTCTTAGTCGGACGATATACCCTACAATAGTTGTTAGCAGATATATAATATATGAAAAAGCAATCTAAAATACCCAACGATAACGGCATGGTCTCTTTCGTAAGGCTCTAAGGTAATCTGTTCAATAGGCCTCAAGTTTTCTTGTTTCAGTTTCTCAACTTCCCGAGCAAAAACCAAGGCGGGTTCCACAGTGGAATCAACACAGTTGGCCTTTATAGATATTACAAAATGACCACCTGTCTTTAAAAATTGATGAGCATTGATAGCAACAATACGAGCTTGATCGGGTTGTGCAACATCAGCAAATATAACGTCCACCATACCCACCAACATTCTGTATCTTGCAGGATACCTGGCGTCCTCAATAATAGGAACTATATTAGTTCGCCTTTTCGCAAGATTCAACAAGTCACGACCAGAACGTTGCGAAAACTCAACGGCGTATACAATACCATCCGCTCCAATAATATCCGAGACGTGTGATACCGTAGTACCTGAAGCGGCACCCAAATACAATACCTTGCAACCAGGTTTAATATGTATATTATCAACACCACCTAAAATAGCTGCTGCCAATTTGGATCGAAAAGGATTCCATATGCGATATTCAATCTTCTCTTTCACCAAAGGATCGTTGGGATTTTCTACTTCAACAGAAACTCTCTTTTCTCCATACACCGACTCTCCAGTAACCATATTTCTAGTACAAAGAGCATCTTCCTTGCCTCTCGCGACAAAAACACCAGCGTGTCTATGAGGTTCGATTACAACCTTTGAACCACCTTTCATTCCACCTCGTTTTGGTCCCCCACCTCTACCTCCACGACCTCCTGAGGAAGCACCTCGCGAACCAAACTTGGATATTACATTGCCTCTTCCTCTACCTCTACTACCACCTCTACCTCTAAAGCTTCCTCCACCGGAAGATCCACCACGAAAACCAGAACTACCCCCACCTCTCGGTGTAAATGCCATTATTCCCTAATGGAATGAATACTCGACGACGGATCAAATCAATTGAATCTTATCAGTCACTAAAGGTTTAGTAAGTTTCTTTAAAAATGTCTTTAAAGCACCCCTTTCTCAAATAGTCCTTTATTTGTGGACACATATATTGAAGCTCTAACATTTAGTTTGAACTTGAGTTTTCTTTTTGCCCAAGAAGCCAGCAGTGTACTCTTGTCTAGTTCTCAGAATGGCGCAGAATAAAGCTGCCAAAAATAACACGATATTTCAGTTACTTATACTATTGAAAGCGAAGAAACAGGACACTTTTATTTTGGTTTGCAATAGCTTCAACCCAAATAGTTGCAAAGACAACGAAAGAGTAAACAAGGAAGAAATTCAGCAAAACACAAGTTGAAAGAGTTTTTTTAAAAGTCCTTTGAAGCTTGGCTCTTTTGTTCAACAAAGCACTATCATTTTTAACGGTCTCAGTCAAACTTCAACAGAAATGATTCCACAGAATGTCACAATCGTTCCCTGTAATACAATTGGCTGTTCCAGAATGTCCTCGAAATCAAAGGGGTGCGCAACCGTTGCGCAACCTGGATTTAAGAGAACCATTTCAAATAATTTCGATTTACGTTTGTTCCATTCGCTTAGGTAATTGTTGTGAGTTACGTGGTTCCACGCAAAGATGAAGTGTTCACAGAGAATATTGTCTCTGCTTCTAGTCACGTTGATCTCACTACACACCATCCATGCTGATAGAGACCGTGGCATTTGTCACTGTTTTGTGGCAAATGCTAGTGATTCACAGATCCATATTCAAGTTGGTGAAATCGCAACTATAGGCTGTTCCCTTTGTTCAGCCCCCTCTTGTAGCAAGGCTTTCGGTACTGATGAGTCGCTGACTTACGGAGTTTGCGAACTTTCATATCCTCTTTTGAAGACCTTTCTAAAATCAGAATTATCCAATACTGTAGTAAACGCACTAGAGTCTTATTTTGGAAGCAGCTTTCTCTCGGATATAAGTAAGATGGAGTCAGATGTGTCCAGTATCAAGTCAGTAGTCGATAATGTCAATACATCCTTGCAAGATGTTCTTGATACCCAGGACGACATTGTTTCATTTGTGGACGATATTGCTACATCTTCAGAATTGGAGCAGAACTTTTCCAAGTTATTCCAATATTTAAATGAAACTTTTCACAAGTTAGACAAGACTTGGACACATACTATGAAGACGTTCAATCTACTATTGGAACACTGAGTGACGCAATTGGAGAAAATTTCAGCACTTTGATGTCAGTAGTCGAAAGTGTTGAAGATTCTATTGACGGCAATAGCACTGAGATTATAGATAAGCTTGGAAGTTATAAGAGACACTTTGACAAACGTTTTGATTCCGTTGATACTGAGTTGAGCTCATTGAGAACATATATGGATAGAAACTTTACTGAGTTGAAAACTGACATTGGCGAAAACTTTAGTATGGTATATGGAGACCTTTCAGAGTTGAGTAATTATTTAGATGAAAATGTGACAGAGTTGATGTCTACATTAATGTCATACAAAGGAGATCTTGAAAAGAAGATTGATACGAAGTTTGATGATGTTGAAGATGAGCTATCATCTTTAAGTTCGTACATGAACAGCAACTTTAGTGACTTGAAGAGCGAAGTTGGCGAGAACTTTAGTAGTGTATATGAAGATTATTCAGATTTGATGACGAAGTTGAAGAGTTACAAGACCATGATTGGTGAAAACTTTAGTATGGTTTATGATAGTATTGATGAGATTAGTGACTATTTAGAAACCAACTTTAGTACATTGAAGAGTGACCTACAGTCTTACAACGAAGAATTGTATACCAACTTTAGTATGGTATATGGAGACCTTTCAGAGTTGAGTAATTATTTAGATGAAAATGTGACAGAGTTGATGTCTACATTAATGTCATACAAAGGAGATCTTGAAAAGAAGATTGATACGAAGTTTGATGATGTTGAAGATGAGCTATCATCTTTAAGTTCGTACATGAACAGCAACTTTAGTGACTTGAAGAGCGAAGTTGGCGAGAACTTTAGTAGTGTATATGAAGATTATTCAGATTTGATGACGAAGTTGAAGAGTTACAAGACCATGATTGGTGAAAACTTTAGTATGGTTTATGATAGTATTGATGAGATTAGTGACTATTTAGAAACCAACTGGAACACATATGAAGAGTGACCTACAGTCTTACAACAAATGACATTGGAGAACAACTTTAGTATGGTATATGGAGACCTTTCAGAGTTGAGTAATTATTTAGATGAAAATGTGACAGAGTTGATGTCTACATTAATGTCATACAAAGGAGATCTTGAAAAGAAGATTGATACGAAGTTTGATGATGTTGAAGATGAGCTATCATCTTTAAGTTCGTACATGAACAGCAACTTTAGTGACTTGAAGAGCGAAGTTGGCGAGAACTTTAGTAGTGTATATGAAGATTATTCAGATTTGATGACGAAGTTGAAGAGTTACAAGACCATGATTGGTGAAAACTTTAGTATGGTCTTTAATGATATTATGGATAGTTATGAAAAACTAAACGAAGGCATTGCGGATGTCGACAAGAAATTAGATTCTTTTGATTATGAAGTCAGGAAAAATTTCAGTCGTGTTTTTGCAGATATTGATACCAATTTCACCAAGCTTCTTAGGGACATTGGCGATAAAGCTGAACAGTTGAATGATACTTTTCTGTACCTAGATGATGCGTTGAATACAACGCTTGTGACGGATTTCAAGAAGACTTTTGAAGATTTAAAGGAAGTAGTCAATATGAAAAATGTTTCTGTGATTGTAGAAGAAATGATGAAGGAGAAGTTGAACGTAAACTTGAACGTAACTGTTGAGCAGCCAGTTTCGCAAGCTCCTGAGCCCTATCGAGTAGGATATGCGTATCCACCTCCTTCTTGTGGTTGGGCACCTCCTGCAGGTGCGATGTATCCACCTCCACAACAATATGTACCTCAGTATGCCATGAAGTCTCAATGAGCGTTTGATAATGTCATTTTTAGTAATCATCTTTGAATAAAAGTTTTGATTTGGAATTTTCAGTTTGCTTGATATTTGCTCGTGGCCCTTATGGAAAACGAAGCTTTTAGTAATTTTTGTTCCATCCTTGAGAAGGTATTAAAGACAAAAGGCACGGAGGAAAAGTTGACGCTAGTTGAGAGTTTTTGGTTGGCCCTTGTTATTGTGTGCTTGATAGAGTACTTAAGGAGAAATTTAGGAGGCGTGCTATGAAAGCGCCCTCGTTGATTGACATTCCTGCCAGAAGCGTGTCTCCTCTTGATTCGTTTTCCATTTTACGTTTGCTCCTGCCTGAGCTAGATAACGATAGAAGAAGCTTTGGGATGAAGGAAAGGGGTCTTGCAGAACTTTATATTAGTGTCTTCGAGGTTTTAGCTGCAGATATTCTTTGATAGCTAGTACCTAACATTTGACTCTAGTTGGACCCTTCTTCGTTTGACGCGCAGAGACTACGTCGCTGGCAGGATCCTACTGTTCAGGTAAAGGAATTCGAGGACAATTGCAAAGGAATTACTTAGTGTCTGTCCAGCAACAAACTGGACAAATACCGGCAATACCTGGAAATTTTTTCTCAGTTCTTGAAGCAGTATTACGACATCGTTGTTCAGATACGAGTTCTCTGACAATATCTCAAGTTAATGAATTAGTATGCTATGGTTTTTGTTATACTTTTCTATTATGGTCTAATCCTTTACCAAGTTGAATGAGTTGAACATTACTTTAGAGAAAGAAAAGAGAAAGAAAATCTTTCACCAAATAGTCACAGAGTGCACAGTGACTGAAAACATTTGGATATCTCGAATTATCCTAAAGCAAATGCATTTAGGCCTTCGCTTTGAGAGTATTTTAAAATGGTGAGACTGAGTAGATTGATTTCACTCTGTAATTTACAGATATACAAGGTTCCATCCTTCGGCTTTAGAAGATTATCGACTAAGGCATTCATTGCGTCGCATGTGTGAGGATTGTTTCCAGCCTGGTTTCTATATTGTTTCTCAGGTTAGTAGCATTTCTTTTGTGTTTTGAATATATAGTGAATACATTCTCTGTCGAAGGATGTCATTTTGGGTCAACCAGCTTCCGTATCTTTGGCTAAACGGCAGGAAAATTTACAACGCATTCCTTATTTGATGTCAGGTATCTAATTGTATTCAGATGAAAGAATGATTGAGAATATTTTAGATGGTTTCTTTCTGGAACCTAAATTTGATGGCGAGAGGCTACAGTTGCATAAAAAAGGTAGTCTTTATGCATTATCAGAACATCATTATTTTATAATCGCTATTAGGTGAAGATATCCAATGTTTCAGTCGAAATGCTTTGGATACAACTCATTTGTATGGACCTCATTTGAAGACAGCCGTATTGTTATGTGTTGATGCGCAGGACTGCGTTTTAGATGGTGAAGTGCTATTATACAATGTGGATAAGCAAGCATTCGAACATTTTGATCAGGTATTCGTTTTTTATAGCGTAATAAGGCTAACCTGAATATGAAAGTAGATAAGACATTATATTTCCATCGCGAAAGATACCAAACTGGATGACAATTTTCTTATCACTTATATGATATTTGATGTTCTCTATGTCGATCAGGTATTTTCTTAACTATTTGTCGCTTATTATTGGTGTTATTGATGTTGTTTAGAATCAAAATGTTCCCCCGAGCGTTGTATCTTTTCCTCTAGAAACCCGCAAAGAGATCTTGAAAGGAATTGTACGTCCTTTCCATTCACAAATTCGTCTAGTTCCATATGTAAGAGTTCATAGTCGCGATATGTTTATAGTAAGTTTCTTTGGAAATAGAAAGAGGGTACTACGGTGGAAGACATAAAGCAAGCTATGGAAGATTTTATTGAACAGAAATATGAAGGAGTTGTTGTGAAGAATAAGAAGAAACCTTATTTGTTAGGAAAACGAGATGATGAAGTGATGATCAAGCTAAAGCCTGACTATTTCAATGATTTGGTTCATGACTTGGATGTTCTCATTTTAGGTGCCTTTATTGGAACAGGTTCGTTTCGTGTTCAATGCGTCTTTTGTTCTTGTAAGCTTTGTACCCTAAGGATATTCCAAAACTACAAGAATAGGCAAACCGAGCCACTTTTTGATTGGTATTTTGGAGAAGGATATTGAGGAACAAGATAGGAATGTTGAAGGTATGATGATGCCAATACTATTTGCTCATTTGAAATACTGAATGGCTTTCTGGCCACATAGTCAGTTGGATTGTTATTGGGAAAGTCGGAAGCGGCAAGTTTCTTGTTCCATAAAGATATAAGAATGGATGACTGTGTAATGTATAGGATATTCTTATGAACAATTAGAACAGTTGCAACACAAGTTGGCTCCATTTTGGAAGCCATATGACAAAAAGGCACCTCCTGAACATTTAAAGCACAGTTTGTTAAGAGCCGTAAGTCTGCATTATAAAATATTTGGTTTATCCAATTGTTATTGCCGAGAGCAGGACGGCGTGCCGGATTTTTGGATCGAACCTTGTCATTCTATTGTGCTTACTATTTATGCTTATGAAGTAAGACCAAGTGCTATTTATTCGGGCTATGCAGTACGCTTTCCTCGAGTGGCAAACATTAGATGGGATAAACGTTGGTTTGAAGTGAGTTTCTTTTCTGTCATTGGTTTAGGTTCACTAGTTGGGCTAGTGTTCAACCCTTGACGAGCTGACTCGACCATCAGAACCACCATCTGCTAGTTATAGTGTAGATGGCTTGAAAACAAACAAGAAACGGAGAGCTCAACCTCATCTCCGAGAAAAAGTTGACTTGATTTCTGTCCCGTAAGTTTTTACTTCTTTGAACCTTTCTTCAACTCACTGTGGGAAGAACTCGACCTGAAGCTTTTGCACTAAAGTCGAGTCTTTGTCTAGATGGTTTAGTATTGTGTGTAGTTGGTTCGCACACTTTACAAGTTATGAAGGAAGATCTCTCTTATTGATTCTGTGTAGGTGCCTCTTCAAACCAGGAGAAACAGTATTATGAAAAACTCGTGCATCAATTGGGAGGAAAAACTGTTCAGAGTGTGACACAAGACACTCGTTTCGTTTTGGCTATTTCTCCAAACCACGTTGCCGTCACTAATATGGTTAGATCTTTTCAAAAGTGAGTAATCATAGAAGTAAGAAGCAGTTTTGTGATTATTTTAATAGTCCATTGCAAGCCGTGAAAAGCAAGTTGCGTAGCCGAGGCTGCCTGGAGCCAAAGAGTATACTTAAAGTTAACTGGGTATGTTGGCACGAACACATTGGCAGTAAGTTATTGGACTTATTTCTGTGAAAATAGTTGTTGGAATGCCAAGTAAAAGATAGAATGGTAGAAATTCTACCTTGCCACGTTGTATGGGCAACAGATTCTTTAAGGAAAGAGATAGAAACACGTTGTGATTGTTGGGGTGATTCGTGGCACAAAGCAGTGAATGAAGAAGAGTTACGTGAACTTTTGAGCAACATGTTTATTCCAGAAAGTGTTCCAGACGATGTAAAGAGTGTTATTGCGAGCTGTCCAGAACTGAAGGAGATTGATTATGGTGGTCTTTTTCGTTCTTGGCATGTTATTGTTGAAGACTTTGGGGTAACATTTTGTTACAGTCGCTCATTTAGTCTTATTGATTATCAACTAATAGCATTTTTGTGAGACGGATGCTGCAGCATATTTGGTTTCCTTTTTTGGATGTGATTTGATAGTTGAGAAACAAGAGAAAATGGAAGCAGAAAGTTGGAATGATTCTTCTTCTTATTATTATTATTATTTAGTATCCAATCAAGATTCTCAGTATAAAGCGCGGTATGCTAAATGAGGAACGTCCCTTTCTTCTGATGTCTTAAGCTTTACAATAGGGGTCAAGTGCTTACCAAAGCAATGGTTTGGGAAATGGTTGAACGACATATTTTGCGAGAATAGCTATAGTATTGGGTATGTGAGATAATGTTTATGGTCAAATGATGGCAATATTAGCTCTATCTGATAATGATAGTCCCACCAACTGGACAGTGAAGACTTTGTTTTTTTATACCAACACCCATTGACTGATGACCCAACTTGAAGTGGAATTAACTTATTTCTAGTTAGGTTTTGTAAAAGAGAATGAGAACTAAGAATGAGAGACTTGAAATAAAATCGTGAACATTCAAAAAGAAATATTTTCCATTCAATTTTCGAAGAGCATAACAGCAAAAAGATTATTTGTAGTTGAGTATATTGTTGTAAGATGTACTAGGCATTTTATTCAAGTTATGATATTGACAGAATGTGTCGAAAAGTCCATTCTAGAAAGATTGGAAGAGTAGGGAGAGAAAATGTCCATTTGACGAAGCAAAGATGTTCCAGAGGAGTACCTTGAAACTTGTATCTTATCGTGTTGGCTGGTTTCAGAAGAGACTGTTCTCTTTCGTAGCTACCCATTGTGATAACGTGGTAAACTTGGATTCCGAACAGGTAAAGGGAGTTGTATTTGTTTCAAAACTTGTTTGACAAAGTTTTTTTTTATAGAAAGCTTTGAGAGAAAGTGTGAGAAAATTCGCGGGAGACGTCATTGCACCCATTGCCGCTGAAGTAGATAGGAAAAACGAGTTTCCTAATCACTTATGGAAGCAGTTGGGTTCGTTAGGAGTATTAGGAATAACAGCACCACAGCAGTACGGTGGTTTGGGTCTCGGTTATACAGAACACTGTATTGCTATGGAAGAATTGAGTAGAGCAAGTGGTTCAATCGGTCTTTCTTACGGTGCTCACTCCAACTTGTGTGTAAACCAAATTGTAAGAAATGGAAATGAAGAACAAAAACAAAAATATCTCCCCGGTTTAATAGCAGGAGAGAAGATTGGCGCTCTGGCAATGAGTGAACCAGGGGCCGGATCGGATGTTGTTTCTATGCAATGCAGAGCAGTACCCAGTGCCGATCAAAAGACTTTTACCTTGAATGGTAAGAGATTTCAGTCAAGGAATGTAGCAACTAAAGGATTATTGTGTAGGAAACAAGGTTGGTACTTCTTTCGTTCTGTTGTGGTATAGTTGAACCTGGATACTTTTCAAGATGTGGATCACCAATGGTCCAGATGCAGACGTATTAGTAGTTTATGCAAAGACCGATCCTGAAGCAGGCTCTAAAGGAATTACCGCGTTTCTGATAGAAAAGGGAATGAAAGGCTTTTCAACTGCTCAAAAGTTGGATAAATTAGGAATGCGTGGTTCAAATACTTGTGAACTTGTGTTTGAAAATTGCGTGGTAAGTTTCTAATAGTATCTCAAAAGTTCCGATTGACATTTTCTTTCAGGTTCCCGCCAGTCAAGTATTAGGACAAGTAAATAAAGGTGTTTATGTTCTTATGAGTGGTTTGGATTCGGAACGTTTGGTTCTTTCTGCTGGTCCTCTTGGAATTATGCAAGCGTGTTTAGATATTGTATTGCCGTATGTAAGAGAGCGGAAGCAATTCGGAAAGGTTGGAATAAGCTTTGAAGTATCTTTTTAAAAATGCCAACGAATTTTTATTCTGTAGCCGATAGGAGAGTTTGAACTTATTCAAGCCAAAGTAGCCGATATGTATGCCGAATTGGGAGCTTGTAGAGCTTATACTTTTAGTACTGCCCGCGCCGGTGATATGAATAATGGCGTTTTGGATCGCAAAGATTGTGCAGCAGTTATTTTGTATGCAGCTGAGAAAGCCACTCAAATGGCATTGCAAGCTATTCAATGTTTAGGAGGCAATGGGTAAATGAAGCTATGTATTCCAAAGTTTCAAAGACCTAAACCTTATCTAGATATATCAATGAGTATCCTACTGGTCGTCTATTAAGAGATGCTAAGCTATATGAGATTGGTGCAGGAACTTCAGAAATTAGAAGAATTCTGATTGGTAGAGAACTCGTACGATCGATTGCTTAAATAAAAAGTGTTTGCTTATTCGCTTCCAATCGATTTCATCCAGTGGCCAATTTTTGTTCATTACCATTAGACGTGTCGATTCGCATTGATTTGGCTTCGATATGTTATTAGGATTCTTTTTACAAGCTTTGTTCTGTCATGAGTTGGTTCTTCAGCATTCTTTTTAGATTAGATAATAACTTCAAGTTGTTCAAGTTGTGGCCTTTGTTATTTATCGGTTTGTTTCTTTTTATTTCTCGTGACTCGAGTGAACAACAACTGATTCCCCTGTTATACCAGCAACAGTCTCTGTATAAAGTAAGATTTCAAGTAATATGAAGTGTCACACCTGACTTTATTAGGATGTTCCACTACCAGCTGTACAAGTAGCAGGCACACACAACTCTTATTGCTCCACTCACTATGGATACAACTTGTGTAACAATGGTGAAATTCCCAGACATTTTCTTTCTTTAACACAACAGTTGGATAGAGGTTTCCGTTTATTGGAACTTGATGTTCATTACATTCCTCAAATGAATGACACAAATACTACCTCAAAAACAGATAGTTCAGCCTTTCGTCTTTGTCATCCTTGTGGTGATGGTTGTTTTTGGTTATCGTTGATATGCTTGAAACATTTTCCAGATTATGGAAAAGAACATCGTGGTTGCTCTCATCATGCACTCACTTTGGAAAAGGCTTTTCGTGAGATTATGGACTGGCTACGGAGATATCCCGATGAGTTTGTGTTTCTCTATTTAGATTCCTTTATATACGATGAAGCTGCTGGAATGGCGTTGAACAATTGGGTTCAAAATTGGAGTCATTCTTTGGCATTTTCTCAACAGGATTTGAAAGAATGGAGATTCAACAATGGCATATCTTCAGACTCATACGACGGTTGGCCTAGTATTCGACAATTATTGAAAATGGGAAAGCAGTTAATTATCGACAGTCGTATAGATAACACAGTTGTGGATGAAAACTCATTTATTTTTCCCGATCTTTCCAACATTCGATGGCCATTTTCTCAGTTGCAGTATTTGGAGCCATTAGATGAACAAATAATGAAGAAACAAGATTCGAGTGCTTTTCAACAAAGTTCTCAAAAAGAGCAATGGTTGGGATGTGCTATACGAAGTTTATCAGAATCCGAAGAACCGAAGCATGTCTATTTTCCTTTCTTTAGTAGAATGGTTTGGGAAGGCCATTTGACTGATCGAGCATGGAAGTTGTTAAAAGATGCTGTCCAATGTGGTTACAGTTTGTGAGTGTACAAGGCATTGTATTGAACAACAAGTTTTTACTAACTAAAATTACGTTAGTCGTGTAGATATTCCGAATCTTTCTTCATGGACTCGTATACTTGAAATATTTGAATGGAGTTTTTCAACATTAGAAGAAACCAGTCGATGGGTAAAGGGACATTCTTGTACAAAATTGAGCACGGGAAAGTGGATGACGGTCAATCATGATGAGAATGAATTGGCTTCAGTGGCTTGTGTTTGTGAAGAGTGGCATTCAACGAACTATTCATTGAAACAGCCGAGAGGTTATCGACAGTCTTGGTGGTGTACATCATCTCGTTATCCTTGTCTGTCGAAAACCCAAGGCAATCAATTGGTAAGAAATGAACTATTCTTTGTGTTGATACAACTGTTTGATACTTGACAAGTGCAATCGAACGAAACCAAGTTCTTGTGCAAGTGCATCGTTTTCTTGTCCTGTGACTGCTTTGGAAAATGAAATTTTAAAGTATACTATGAAAGACTTTGGTGTGGATTCCGTATGGATTATATCGAATGATGAATAGGAATTGGATGACTTCCCCTTTTTCAAGTAAAAGGAAACAAAGACATGAAGAATGTCACTTTTCATTTGGGGCTGTGCAATTTTGGATCCACATGCAACCCAACTACTCTTTTTTGATAAAATATGGTATGCCAAGTTGGAAACTTATTCAGAGACTTCTTCCAAAACAAGGATTCTGTAACCACAGTGGTACACAGAAAGTACAAGAAAAACAAATTACGTTACAGCTCGCCAACTCCGAAGAAACCAAAGCTTTTTCCGTCGTAAGCTTTCTTTCCGATCCTTACGTCCAACAACTGTTAGAACCTTATGGTAATGACTATGTAATCCAAGAAAGTGAAGTACCTGAAGAACTGAAGGAAGAATGGAGCACTCAGTTAGATACGCTAAGCAAAAAACTGGGTTCTTGTAAACTAGAAGGAAAGGATAGAGTACAATTGCGAGTGAAACTTATTCGTAAGCTGCAAGATGCAACAGGAATTGTGTTGCCTAGTGATGCATATCATAATCTTCGCAACAAAAAAGTAATTGACGTAGTTGCGTGGTACGAGCGAATCCACCGTGAGCAACTATATCACAACAGTATGATCGAAGACTATATCAGAAAGACTTTTCCATCCAACGTTCGATTGGATCCTGTATCGTATAGGAAGTCTGAAAGGAGAATGACCGACAGCAAATAAAGGAATGTGGATAACTTTTCATACAAGACTTTTCTCATTATTCACTTTGGGACTTTTGCGGAGTGATGACTGGAATGAACCACCCAACAACTTTTTCTTCTCTACAGCAAACAACAAACCAAGAAACTGATATTTCTTCCAGAAACTATCATACCTTTCCTTATATACACCTAAGTGAACTTGAAAATCTGCTTCATTATCACTATGAACCCATCAAAGGATCCTTAGCAAGGGACCACCTTGCCAACGAAAGGTTGGTTGGAATATTTTCAGTACAAGTACAACACTTAGGCTTTTTTAGAACTTGGTTGGCATGGGTACGGACTTCCTTGACCATTATGGGGTTCGGACTAGTAGTTGTGGACTTTTTGAAAAAGAATTTGGTTGGAAGAGTTATTTCGTTCGTTTTAATTGCACTCGGGGCTTTCTGCTCCACCTATGCTGCTGTTCGTTACTACAAACTTATGAAGCTTATTGAAAACCGTCAATTCTCAGTGGAAATAATCGGACCTTGGATTTCAACAGCGGTTACAGTATGTTTGGTAGTTAGCGTCGTCTTCCTTGCTCTTCTGTAGCTATGTGGCAAGTCACTCTGGAATTAACGTTTTCTGAAGGATAAAATCTCGAATACACGAAGCAACCCAAATATGGTCCGTAAAAGAAGAAGTTAAGGCTTCAAGGCCTTGAGATTTGATCTCTTCTGGAAATTTGGCGACATGAGTTAAGATGGCTTCATAAACTTCTGGTTTTGCACTGAACTCAGGATGACCTTGAAAACTTAGTACTCGACACGGCAATATCATGCCTTGATATAGGCAGTGATCATTACTTCCAAGTGAAATAGCTCCTCTGGGCAACTCAACAACTTCGTCTGAATGGATGGCAATAAGGTTCACTTTTTGCAGCTGCCTCCACTGCTGAGCAAACACAGGCAGATTTCTTGCTTCCGAACTCAAGGTGAATGTACTCAAACCAACTTCTGGACCATTTTTACTAGGTTTGGAAAGCCCTCCCAACGCATGTGCCAACATCTGATGTCCAAAACAAATTCCAACCAAGGTAATTGGGCTTGTCTGATATGTATTTAGCAGAAACTGACGGAGTTTTTCAATCCAAGGAACCACTTGATAGGCTGCGGAAAAGGACCCAGTCACTAAAAAAGCGTGGAAACCTTCGTTGAGTCCAGGAAGGCAACCTTGTTGAGCGTTGAAGGAGACCATTTGGAGTCGCGGTCCACCTCTCTCTTCCACTAGTTTATCAAATAGTGCCTGGAAACACCCAGTAAAGTTCGTTTCTCCCGTGACTTGTTGAACTACTTCTGGTAAAGGCTGACAATCAATAACTGCCACACGAAATCCAGCCATTCTATTCAACAACTGAAAATGCACAATTGGACAACATGTTTATTGTGAGCAATTAAGACAAAAAAGGTTCATCAACGACTGGGTCATAACCGATAATACCAAACGTATAGGCATAAGCCAAGAAGAATAACATCATTATAACCTGTAATAAGAATTTGAGTGGAATACGGAGCTAAGCAAGATTCCTCGTTACCATTTGTAATAGTAGCACAAAACTCTGACTCCAAATAGACGTTACTTTGAGCTGTGAGCGCCTTTTGGTTCGACCGCTTCCTCCTTCTAGACTCAACTCTTCAGTTTGTTCTTTTCCAAAGTCGGAAAGCAGTTGCTTTATGCTGTTTGCTTGGTCCGAAGTGCCTAAATCTTCTGAGTTATCTCTCTTTTTGGCAAACCTTTCCGTCTTCGACAAAGACCGTAAGTAAAGTGAGGGAGTCACCGTATTGACAAATTCCTCGACCCCTTGTTTACGCGCTGAAGGGAACATTTCGGAGAAAAAATCAATATCGTCAAACAGAGCCTCTCCAGGAGAAAATTTATAATCATCTGTGAGAAACGGTGACAGTTCGAGCTCTGCTGTAGCTTTTTCTAAGCATCTGTTAGCTTCTCGAATCTCATTTGTGAGATCCTAACTTCATTAGTTTCCGTTTGTTGGCTTCGAGAACATTAAAATACCTGAAGTTCACTTTGTTCTGAAGTTTGGTAATTCTTCAAGTCGTTTTGATAAGGCAAAATGGAAAATGGTGGCGTTTTACCTATCTGCAATCGACCTGTAGCTTTTGCAATTTTGTTATCCGAACTTCTTAGAGTTTCACTAGATTCGTCATCGTTCCAAGCTTGAGAACTATGAAACGCAGTCTTTGCAAAAGGTTGAGGCCTTCCGATCAGAGGAGCCGAGGGGGTATTCTTCCCAATAGATAGCGTAATTTCTGCCAAAGGTGACTGAATGAAAACATTATTTTAAGCTGTGCATTTGACACTTGAAAAGTGTACTCACATTTTCTGTTGCTGTTCCTGCAGAACTTGGGGCGTGGTTCTCCTTTGATTCAGAGTTTGTAAAAGTTTCTGGAGAGATGCTACTCTTTGAAAGGGCAGAAAGTCTTTCCTTCACTGTCGAAATGCGTGACATGCGATCGGTGCTACTGTAACTCGAATGCCAATCATTAACAGGAGTATAGTCTTTTTCTGAAACTGGTGTTTCTTCGCAAGAACCCTAGCGCAGTTCAAATGTGGTACTCAGTGCTATTTCATGAAACGCTTACCGAAAGTTGTTTCTCTAGTTTCCTATTGATAGAGTTGGTCGCTACTCCGGGGTCATTTGTTATTGACTCACTATCGGTTCCAAACAAAATTCTCGATGCATTGAAACCTCTTCGGACACGCTCAGCTGAACTCTGAGGAGAATTAGATACAGAGACCTGTCTTTTGCGCACAGGAGTCGATCCAGATGGTGTGCAGTTTTCAAGGTCTTTAAAGCGTACAAAATTAACAGGCATTGGTGGAGCGGGTCGTTTTTCTCTCATGAAATTCATTCTTCGGAACAGCGACAGTAACCTTTCAGTCGCTTCATTCGGATCTACTTCTATCACCTCTTCGAAAGCCTTAATAGGCTGCTCCCCAAATGCGTAATAAGCTATCATAACGAGACAAACGGTAAATTGCTCGCAAGTCGTAATTATTGAATAATTTCCTGTTGCTGCACTACCAGGAGTGGACAAAATTTCGGAGTTACTAGTTACATCCAGCATTGTTTCCCGGAGGTCTTCAAGCTGCATAAAGTCTGGGAAGACTCCAAAGTCCTGAGCAAATTTTCGTAGTTCATTTGTGGAAATTCCTGGTGTTGAGCTACATCTCGATTCGTAAGCGGAACTTCCTGTCTCGCGATGCATGTAATGAGTGAATATAACCTGGAAGGCTTTTTGGTTTTTTTCAATAAGTAAACACAGCGGATTCTTTTTCGCGGCATATTTGAAAATTGAGTTTCGTCGTTCTCTTTCACTCTTGGGAGAAGAGAAACATGCCCTTCCAAAAGCCATCCGCTCTCTCATTGGACTTTGCGATGTTTGTACGGGAGACGCATTTCTATTCCTTTCATATTCACTGCCCTTAAGAGTTTGACATATTGTCACAAACACTTTTTCCTCTGAGCTCAAATGAGTTGCTTCTGCAATTTCTCCCTTGATTTTGGACCAAGGAATACGCTTTCCTAGTTTGCTTAGGGCTCTGACAAACTGGTCGAAGTCTAAATTGGTTGCACTCTTCGATAAAATAGCGGAAGTAACTAGCTCAGCTTCTCTTCTTGCCTTAATATCGTCTTTTCCAAACAGTTTTGCGTCCACTACAACTGCTCGAAAACCTTCCACTGTCATACCTGGACGCCTATAACCGAAACCACCACCCCGAAAGGAGTATGTATCGTATATCTCGCGAAGAACGGACTTGTCTATCATTTGAATACAAGTCGAGTTTTTCTTTGAACCAGAGTGGTTTTGTTTTTCGTCACTTGAATGTTCATAGTTTGAAAGGAAACAATTTGAACTGGCAACCAAGCCGTTGTTGTCCTTTGGCTTCAGAGGTTCCCTCAGTGAAGCTTTATCCAAACCTCCAAGCCATCCACCTTAAAAAGCTTAAATAACTGAGCTAATTTACACAATCTTTCACTCACCTTCGAGGAAGCTTTGGTCCATTGAAAGGCGTTGGAGGAAAACCAGGCAGAGAGAGAACGATCTATAAGTAATTTTTTAAATTTGGCGCGTTAAAGTGGGATTCCTCAAAACGCGCCACGTGAAATCAAAGTCCTTTGTCCCTGTCTACTTATAATCGTTCAAGGCCAACTACAAAGTATACATTTTCTAATGATATAATAAACTCTTTATAGTATACTGTTAACTTGAAAAGGGACGCTGGCTAGAGTTGTCTATTCGAATGTTTATACATACTCTAGTGCTTGTCTCAAGTCCTCAATCAGGTCATCTACATTTTCTATCCCAACTGATAGCCTTATGAGGCTCTCGTCAATACCTGCTTCGGACAAGTCTTCCTTGTTTAGTTGACTATGAGTCATTGTGGCTGCCTGTTCAACCAGCGACTCAACACTACCAAGAGACACTGCTAAGTTAATTACTTGAAGATGCTCGATAACCTTTCGACCATCTTCTCTCCCTCCGAGTAACTCAAAGCTCAGCAAACCTTGAAAACTGAGTATACAACATTCTATTCGACTTATCTCTTACCTCCGCAACCATTTGACATTTGCCTTTGTGCCAAATGAAAATCTTTGTGTGATGAAAGACCAGGATAGTGGACCACCTTTACTTTAGGATGAGTGTCCAAAAAATGAGCAATCTTTAAAGCCGCATTATTCTGATGAGAAACTCTTAAATGTAGAGTCTTCAATCCTCTGGCCAACAAAAATGCATCGAACGGTGACAATGTCGAACCCAAAGTCTGTTGTAAGAAGAGAACCTGTTTCAAGAAGTCTTGCGAATTGGACAATACAGCTCCTGCAGTGAGGTCGGAATGTCCACTCAAAAATTTTGTCGCACTGTGTACAACCACATCGATTCCTAGTGTTAGTGGCTGTTGATTGATAGGAGTTGCCAACGTGCTATCGATTATCGTCAAAATATCTAAATAGTTGTAAACGTCAGAGCAAAACAAACAAAGCAAAAATATACAGACTATGCTTCTTTCCTATAGATGCAATATGCTCCAAATTTACTAAACGCAGCGTAGGATTGCTTGGAGACTCTACGTAGATGACTTTAGTATTCGGCCTTATATATCTTTCGAGAGTATTCAAATCTTCAATATTGACGAACGTGACTTGGACGGCAAAACTTTCCCGAAGGTAGTGAGAGAATAGATGAAAAGTGCCTCCATAGACGGAGGACTGAGATATAATATGATCTCCAGCTTTCACCGCACTTAAAACGGAAGTACTTATGGCTGCCATTCCAGTGCCAAATAGCAAGCAACCTTCTGCCCGTTCCAAAGCTGCTAGGTGAGCAGCAACCGCCGCGACAGTAGGATTTCGCCATCTTGAATAGAAGAATTCATCCTTTGCTGTAGAACCATCCTTACGAAGCTCAGGCCAGCCCTTGCGACTGGCAAGAACTGCTCCTTGCTCAGCAGAATCTACTTTATAGGTGGAGCTTGTATGGATCGGAACCGAAAGCCCTCCAAAGTCTGTCAATCTAGCTCCCTGTAGAGTCGCAGTTCCCGCAACGTGAGGTGCTACACAGTAGGTAGCCAAACTCCAATTCTGTTGTTCCATTTTCCAAGCGACTTTTTTCGGACATTGACAAATGTGATGTTGACCTGATTTGAGAAAGCGTTTCTTTTCATTATTTATGTCAACTCTTCTTCTTGGACATAGAAGCTTTGTTTTCTGGTTGAAAAAAATGGAAAGCAAAAGTTGCCATCCAGTAGAAGAGTTGTTGAATGTGAAAAAATGCTTTAAAATATAATTGAGAGAGTGGATCCAAAGAGTTTTTAAAATCTGCAGTTTTATGTAATGACGATAATATCGTATAAACTGGACACGCATATCCTAAATCAGCCTATCATGATCGAAATCGATTCTCTTCATTATTACCGTTTATTGTGTTACTCAACTGCTGTTGCTTTTCACTTTGGAGTTTCTGGTTTTGCAAACTATTCTCCAATATCTTCAGTATATACTTCGAGTCGTTTCAGGACTATTTTCAAAGTAACTCAGTTCAGACCGTCTGCCCTTAATTCCTCTAGAAGGAAACTAGGTCTTGTTTACGTTCCACAGCTCGATTCGTAAGTCTCAGCTTCTCTACACGTGTAAAGTACAGCTAAACTTCTGCAATAATTTTTTGTTGCCCTCGATAAGTCGTGGAAAGTCTTCGACAGTCCCAAGGATGAGCAGTACTTTGACTGGATCAGATGTTGTCAGTCAATCTTCCATAAAGAGATATGAAGAAGGTCCTCTTTTCAATCAAATGGTATTGAAAATTGTTTTCTTATGTTTCAACTCAACTTTTATCTTTCCAGGTAACTTATAACGATGTAGCTTATCTTGCTGGTCAGGTTGCGCCCGACACTTCCGATCAGACTGTGAAGGGTCAAGCAGAGCAGATTTTCGCTAGAATCGATCAACTTTTAAAGGTTGCAGGTAACATTTTTTTCAATCTTTGTTGTATTTTCTGATATCGTTTGGTAAGGAACGGATAAGACCAGGTTGTTATCTGCAAACGTCTGGCTGAAGGATATACAGCACGTTGCAGAGTTTAACGAAGCGTGGAATTCTTGGATTGACTCAACCAATAAACCTGTTCGTGCCACTGTGGAAGCAAAATTGGTATTTATTTACATGTTGTTTCTTGTCGTGATATCTCATGTCTGAATAGGTTCGTCCTGAACTCCTGGTTGAAGTGCAAGTAACCGCAGCTTTGCCAAGAAGACTAACTCCTGTGCAAACCAATCTCGCTGCTGCAGCAGTTGGTCCATATCATCAGGTAAGTGAAACGACTGGAATGAATGTTGTAGTTGACATTTTCAAGGGTATTGTGCTGGATAATGGAACGATCTATGTTAGCGGATGCATTGGTGCGTTGTTATTATCTTTCTTGTTTCAAACTTCTTTTACACTCCATTGCGCAGGTCTTAATCCTCAAACTGGTTCCTTGATCGATAGCACAGTAGTAGGCCAAGCTAAACAGGCAAGTATCTGGCAATGTTTTTGGAATGGAAATGTTTAATTATTCTGATAGGCATTATCCAATATGA
Source organism: Galdieria sulphuraria (assembly GCF_000341285.1). NCBI lineage: Eukaryota > Rhodophyta > Bangiophyceae > Galdieriales > Galdieriaceae > Galdieria > Galdieria sulphuraria. The sequence continues at coordinate 145,875 of NW_005178442.1, forward strand.
AACACATTTTAAGAGCAGCAGGTGCAACTCCAGAACGAGTAACGAAAACATTGGTATTACTCAAAAATATTGAAGACTTTGAACGAGTGAATGAGATTTACAAGTCATTTTTCAATAATGGTGCCTATCCGTCTCGATCCTGTTTTGCCGTGAAAGAGCTTCCAAAAGGTGCTCTTGTAGAATTTGAGTGTGTTGCTCAGCTTGAGTGATTAAAGAAACGATGACTTTTGATAATCCATTATTTCTTGGTTCAAATTTTCCCAAATTTTTCGACACGAGAAGACTTTTCGATTATGCAATTTGGGTGCGCAACCAATTCTATTCGGAAAAACGTAGACACAATCCATTTCGTGGTTGTCAGCCGTCCTTCACTCTTCAGCCAAACCTAGGTCAGAAATGCGAAGCAATCTTATGAAACTGATTAAACGTTGCTTATATAGAGACGGGCTTACAAATACGTACAAAAATACCCATCCTGTATAGCCGTGGAACAAATATCCACCATTTCCCATATGACGTCACTGTAATGTTCCAAGAGACAACGTCCACTACAACGAAAGGTTCTCCAGAGTCTGAAAGAGAAAAAGAAGGAAAAGATATGCAAAGTCCTATACTGAAACTTCCTTCGATTGGAACGATTCTAAAAGGTAAAATCAAGTGCATATGAGTGCTTTTATTCTTACTGTATTGTACCAAGAAAAGGAGCAGTTTTCCACTGAAAGCGAAAGGACAAAAACATTTACACTTCAACAAGACAAATCAAGGGTCCACTCTGAGTATCAACCAAGTTGGAAAGCAAGTTCTTCTATTCAACCACTGCCTGAACAAGCAGAACTCAAAACGACAGAAAAAAGCTCTCAAGAGTATGAACTATTTCCGCATTTTCTTTCGGAAGACGTAGTACGAGGTTTTCAAATGCCTCCATTGAAATCTACGACGATTTACTCTGAAAGATGCGTGCGACCAACGGCAAGTGCAAAGCAACTTGTAAAGGACTTCTCGGGGACACGGAAAACTTTAGAAGCGGGAGAATATTCTGTGACTAGTAAAACAACAGAACTTAAGGAAGAAGTAGCTGAAAGACGAACTGGAGGCTATGCTGGTTTAGGAGTAACAGGTAGTTCTGGATATTCAGAATCTTCCAAGAAACTTTTCATAGGTATGTGAAGCTGCTTTCTTTAGAATACACTGAATGCTTCTTTGGGATACCTTCAAGCAGGTTCTAGCACTGTTGGAGAACTTTCTAAAATTCCTCGGTTACAAATTTCATCCATATTAGAAGAGAGGAAACCAACTGGCAAAACGGTTTCTGTGAGTTCTTCAGACTGGAAGGAGATCGGAGAAGGTAGTTTCGATAGTCACTCTGTGGAAGAACCTATAGCCTCTATCGATCCACGTTCTATGTTAGCTTCCTCTTCTACGTCAAAACTATCATCACAAGTACTTTCTGAAAAAGATAAACACGCACTTCGACTGATGAGGAACCGTCTTTCTGCTGAGAGGTCTAGAAACCGCAAAAGACAGCGCATGCAAACTCTTGAACAAGAAGTTCGCGAAAAGGAGGAAACAATTGGCCTCCTAAGAGAAGACATGAATGCTCTCTTGCGTTATGTGGAACGCTTGGAAGCTTTTTGTAAAGTGTTAGATGTACCAAGCAGTGAATTGACAAGACCAGAACTTAATTATAAGCCCTAGTCGTTTATTGACTTTCCAAGGTGTTCATGTAGATCTTCTTTTCCACATGGTCTAACATTGTATTTTGAAAACGATTTATTGTTGCATATAACCAATGCCTTATATGCTTTTAGTAGGTGTCAGTAACGAACTTGAAAGGATTATTATTCGCCGTATTTTGCAGGAGTAAAATCTCGACGCTTAGTCAGACAGAACTATTTATGCACTAATTTATAAAGAAATTGTTTCAATTATAGTTTCTGCCAGCTCTATCTTTAATAGTTTTGGAAGCAGTCAGCTTAGAAGCGTTATTCCTTCAAAATGCTTACATAGTTCTGTTTAAGGCTTCTGTAGCATATTTTCAACAGATTAGAGTTTTTTTGGACATATTTTCTTGATGATTGGTTATTAAGATAAAGGTATTTACGGTCGTCTAGTTTTGCTTCGAAAGAGAGCAAAGAACCCTCTTTCAAATTCATTTGGCGGGAAATTTAATTTTTCCGATCTTTTCTGTTGGCCACCGAAGACTTGCGATTGACGTGTCCGTTGTCCAAATATGTTTGGGGTTCTGTTGCTTTTTCTATAACTTTGAGATTTTGCATGAAAACTCCTAAAACGCTAGTTTCTGGTGGATACGATCATAGTATTCGCTTTTGGGACTTGAAAACAGCGAAACCGATAAGAAGTGTTCCTTTTCATTCCTCACATATAAACCAAGTCAAGTTCTCCTTGGATGGAAGGCTCTTAGCTGTCTGTGGTAACCCATTGGTGGAATTCTATGATTTGAGAACCAATACAGAAAAAAGTGTGCATACTATCAATTTTCATAGCAACAATGTTACTTGTTTGGCTTTTAAAGATCATGGTCCATTCATAGCTACTTGTTCTGAAGACAAGTCCCTAGGTTTGTGGGACCTTCGAATCATCTCTCCACTACAGAGTTGGAAGAGTTCGTTTCCTTTCAGTTGCATATGTTATGGAAGAGACGAATCAGAGATAATCACTTCAGACTACAGTGGGGCTGCAAGGATATGGGACATTGCGACCCAGAAAGAATCCGGTCGATTGAAGACTCGTGACTCTTCTATTCTCACAGGATTTCTTTATGAAAGAGCCCATTCACTCTTCATCATGTTTGGAAGCTCTGGATTTGTATATATAAGCTTGTTGAGACCAAAAAAGGCCTCTGCAAGTCTTCGAGTTGAACATACCTATGTATATGGAAAGTCCAATTATGAAGTTGAACACGAAGCAAAGGGATATTTTGAAAAGATAACCAAACTCCGCGCCACAAAGAGATATGTACTAAAAGCAAGTTTATCGGATGAAGGTTTACTTTTGGCAAATGCAAATGAAGATGGCGACATTAAGTTATGGGGAGACAAGAACAATCCTGACGCATATAATGAAAGCAGATGGCAACAACAAGTTACTCTTGGTAGGCACCAAAAATGGGTTTGGGATTGTCAGTTTCTACCTGAAACCAAGTATTTAGTTTCTGCATCCTCTGATAAAAAGATTCTGTTATGGAATTGGGAAAAGCGACTTCTTCTACAGGAATTTCTAGGTCATGAGAAGACAGTGACATCGTTAGACGTAAGTGTTAGTTGAAGTGTTAGTTTATGTTTGGGTTTATCATTTAGTTTTATTGGCTTTACTGTCCATAAGTGTAATAAATGAATGGGAGCTTTCAAGAATGACTCAAGATGTGATAAATTTCAATGTCAGTACAACTTTTTGTGGCACGTGAAGATGACAACACAGCAGGAGGATGTATATTACTTTTCTTTTGGAGCAAATATGAGCCCTGATGCCTTTGGTCCTAAAGCCAAAGGAAGATATAACCAACGAAATTGTTTTCCAAAGGAAGCTTTTCCTGCAAAATTGTCAGGTTGGAAGTAAGTGTTTCTCCTTACTTTTTGGCGCTATTGAATATGCGAATAGGTTAGTTTTCAACTTGAGGGGCGTTCCTGGAGTTGAACCTGGTTTTGGTAATATAGTTCCCGATAAAGATAGTTGTGTCCACGGCGTGTGTTATTTACTGAAACAAGAAGATTTTTTAAGGCTACGACAGTCAGAATTCACTTATGACGTGAAGTTACTTGAAGTTGAAGAATATAATCAGCGAAAAGTGACTGCGAACGTTTTCATTGTGACGGATAAGAAGCATTTGGAACCTTGTCCGAAGTGCGCGATTCCTTCCAAACGTTATCGAGATTTGCTAGTCTCTGGTGCGAAGCACTGGAATCTTGATAGAAGATATATTGAATTTTTGGAAAGTGTTCCCTATCCGAAGCCTTCTATTTTTTCCAAGGCATTGTCTTTATTTTTGTTTTGGTTTTTGTTTTATTTTCTTTCTTTCGTGGGAATACCTTTAAAGGTTCGAGGTCGTTTATTTCGTTCCTTTGCTACTTGGCTTTGGAAAGTAGTAGATTGGAAGAGAAGTTGGTTTCATCCGCATTCTTATTAGTAATATTTTGGTGTAGTTAAGTCATTAAAGCTGAAGTTGTTTTGAAATTTGAATCTCTGATAGACATAGCACTCTTAAGTTAGAGAATGCCTTATCTATTTTCATTCTTCTAAGATGGAATATCATAATATCGAGCAAAGTATTTATTTATGAGTCCATTACGTTTCTCAAGAACGATGGTCAATAGCAATTATGAAGGATAGTCATCTTTCCTATTATCCTTACACATCTTTCAAAGTTCATACGTAAAAAAAACAAGTCAGATTGATACTGAAATATTTACTTTTATGTATTCTTTCGTAAAGTGTTGTTCTAGCGTGTTGGAAATGCAACTTAGAAAGCTTCCTTCAGACGACTCCGTGATGAACCGTTTCATTATTCCAAAAATGAATCGTGCTGCATTTGTTTTGGGTCGTTGGTTGCTTGGCGGCTATTGCTTTTGCAAGTCGAGTTTTGTCCGAGTTTCCTGCCAAAGCAACCTATTTCGTGGATCTTCAAAGAGCTATTTTTGGAACACAAATAGGAGAGCTGCGTTTATTAGAAGGACTATATCGTTGACGCCAATCAATATGGCCGCGTACAGAGAAGAACCAACCAATTTTATTGTGAAGAATAGATCCAGATTTTTGAAACATTTTTCAGATACTAGAGATGCCAGTTTGGCTACAAATATAGACGTCGTACTTAAGGAAGAGCTGGAAAAATATTTAGAAACGCAGTCCTCGTCTTTGAGAGCTTGGCTTCATTCCAATTCTTTTGTTCCTTTCAAGGGGAAGGAAACCAATTGGATAGCCGTACCTTCCGTAAACTTTCCAGGGAAAATAGAAAAACTTGTGGTTGTTTTGGGTGATGGTACCAGCTTCGGAGGTTGTCGCTGGATGGGATTTGCTTGCCTTTCGAATGCAGCTCCTGCAGGCTTATACAAAATGGGATTTGTATCCGAGAAAGTAATTGAACAAGGGTTTACTTCAACACGTGCCGCCTTTGCTTGGGCTTTAGGTGCCTACAGTTTCCCAATCTATAAAGGAGCTAGTGCAGTAAAGAATAACGCTGTCGTTTCCGAAAGTACACTAGATCCTGCATTTTTGCCAGTTCTCATATGGCCTGATGACTGTGACAGAAAGCTAGTAGAATCTTGTGCTTCTGCTACCTTTCTGGTTCGAGACATGATTTCCACACCAGCAGAGGATATGGGACCTTCTGCAGTTGAGAATATTGCACGTCTTTTGGCTGAAGAGTATCCAGGAGCTACTGTGCGTTCTGTCATTGATGAAGCCTTGATCAAGGAGAATTTTCCTCAAATCTATATGGTTGGTCGTGGTGCCAGTAATAAGAACCGAGCCAGGATGATTGAACTTGTTGCTGGGGATCCAAACCAACCAACTGTTTGCTTGTTAGGAAAAGGAGTTTCGTTCGATAGTGGCGGACTTGATATTAAATCTGCTTCAGGTATGAGACTTATGAAGAAAGATATGGGTGGAGCTGCTCATGCTTTTGGACTCGCTTCAATGATATTGTCTTCTAAGTATGTTTGTCTGGGCGCTTGTGACTATTGTTATCTTATAATTCTTTTAGGCTACCGATTCATTTGCGTGTTATTATTTCTGCAGTTGAAAATGCCGTAGATGGAGAGTCTTATCGACCTGGTGATATTATAAAAGCTCGAAATGGTTTGACTACGGAAGTTTGTAATACGGACGCGGAAGGTCGTTTGATCCTTGCAGACGCCCTCGTTTATGGATGTGAATTTTCACCAGAACTTATTGTTGATTTTGCAACTCTTACTGGTGCAGCAAGAGTAGCTCTCGGGACAGATGTAGCAGTTTTCTTCAGTAACAATGATCGGACCGCAGAGAAACTTGGTGAAGCTGCTGTTCAAGTAGATGATCCTGTTTGGAGATTACCTTTGTATTCTGGATATCGTGCACAACTAGATTCGAAACTTGCGGACTTGAAAAATATAGGTAAGTATCTCTATTGATGTCATAAAGTTTTGTTAAACAGCGACAATTATTCAGGAGAAGGTAGTACTGGAGGCTATGGAGGTGCTATTTTAGCAGCCTTGTATTTGAAGGAGTTTGTTACTTGTTCTGTTCCGTGGATTCATTTTGATATCATGGCGTATAATTTAGCTTCAAAACCTGGAAAACCTGAAGGTGGTGAGGCCATGGGAATGCGTGCCGTATTTCGGCTTCTTCAAGACAAATATGGAAATCCAAGTCATTTAGGAATGATATGAGTGGCTGATTGTTTCAAATAATAAAATATAGTTTTGAGATATCATTCATCTTTTGCTACTCTCAAGTTGGCTCCCAGTAAATGAACTTGAAAGGCGAGAGTTTGGATAATGTTAAGAGTGATTATCCTAGCAGTGAACCAACCTTATCCTAGTAATGAGTTGACAATCTCAACTTGTGTACCGAGATTGAAAAGTAACATCATTATCATTGCTTTCGTACTTGAAAGCAAGCATCTTATTTCTTAAAAAGGAAAATAGCAAAAAGAGATATAGTTGTACTCATACAGAAAGCTGTTGATAAACAATTCGTATGGACCGCCAAGTGTTCGTTTATGAGAAGTATTATTATTATTATTATTATTATTATTGACAAGAAGGTCGTTCATATTTCTCCAAAGATTTCCGCAGACTAGCTATATAAACAGCGTTGCTTAGTGATTTTATCTTCTCTTTTCCGTACTACTTACTTATTGTGGAGTCCTTTCTCTTTATTTCTTCCCTTGCAGTCCGGAATAAAACAGATATGTTATATAACAAGATTTCCTTCTCTGTTTGTAACCTTGCTCTCTCAGCTTCGATTCTTGAAATCTCTAGTTTGAGTTTCTCTAGAATATCAATTATCAACAGAATACGCTCAGGATACGTCTATAAACTCACCATAGTCTTCTCGAGTTATTTCGCTCTTCTCCATCGATTCAAAATATACGGTATTTCCTTTATACGCCAAATTGCATTTCATTATGTTACTTTGTGGATGCTTTTGATGGACATCGTAAACATGTGATCATTATGACATAATTAATTTTCTTCATTCATAGTGAGCATTTGTAATCCTACATAGATTGCACGGTTTGGGTCTCACAAACAATTTCACTAGAGCCAACTCCTATCTCTTTAGGATATCATATGCATATGATAGAGCCATAATCTTATGGTTCTTTGAACACTGCAAACTAGAGTTGTTTCCATAAAAGCGATTCGTAGTATTTGCAGTTTCTGAAAAGAATTCTTGCTACAACATTTATTAGAACGTGGAAAGTTTCAAGAAAATACAAACGAAATAGACTGGCACTTGGCTTGTGTCAAAGGATATCAAAGTATTGGCAAGTCCAATGCCAAGCTATGGCTTTCATCTGCATTGACATGATGACTCTTTGTTCATGAAAATGTTCAAACAAAGAAAAAATAAACAAAAAATAAGTTCTTGATACTATTTTCCAATGTGAAGAATATAAACATTTGCCAATCTTTCTACTCAGGTCTTGAAGTTAAGTATGGAAGAACACAAAGTAAAATAGACTATTTAGATTGAACCATATCCATCCTTCTACAAGACTTCAATCTGTCGCGTCAAGACCATCCAAACCAACATTTTTCTGTGAGATCACTTAAAGCCTAATTGTACATGATAACTACATTGTTTTCAATAAATACAAGTCTCCTGCATCAAAACCAGAAGAATATCATTTCACTAACTGTCATATTCTTTGGTCCACAAAAGACTTTCATCTTGCAATTCATTGTGAATGGCACAAAAAATGCAACTTGCTTATCGCCACATATTATTTGTACCAGAGCAAACTAGTCGCCAAACTATGTTTCACGGCAACAGCATAACAAGTTTCTTCGACAAGACATTATTGTCTAAACTTGTATTCAATTCTTACAAGACCAAAAACCAAAAGACACTCAAGTTCACCGTTTCAAAGGTTTGTGGTCACAAAATGATACAAATAATAAGAGACGTGACTTCACACAGTAGTACTCCTTGTTTGAGTATATTTCAGAAAATTGAGAAATAATCAACTACTTCAAGTTCTTCTTCAAAGTTACGCCAAGTTAGTTTTCATAGACAAGATGATTGAATTGTACAGAAAGTTGTGTCAAAATGCATCCTACATATTACTTTTCTCTATCATTTGTGGTCCAAAAGTTGTCATTCCGTCGCTTTGCGATAAACTCTTGAGAAATATGAAGTATGTGAACTTTTCTGAAAACTTTCGCGTCAAGATGACGAATATACCTCCACCACCACATGAGACTGTTGCTTTAGGAGTTGATCACTTCGCTTATGAACAACTTACAGTCGGAATACTAAGAGATGCGGTGTTGGAGTTTGTCACCATCCAGAAACTGTGGTTACCACTGGAACCACGAATAAACGAGTTTCGTTGGTATGTATTGTAACAAGTCTGACGGATATTTCACATATGTGCACAAGATATCTGATATATTGGCCACAGCAATTCACTGTTCCCTGACTTGTACTTTACGGACCAAACTTAAATATTTGATAGGGCACTAAAAAGTACGCTTCTCGGCAAACCATCCTGGAGAGTTAATCTGAACAGATGGTGTCCGTTTTGGTTCAGTTTCAACACCTATGAGTTATGGGATCCGAACAGCAAAAAACCTCTGCGTGTACTTCATACTGACGAAACTTTATCTGATCTTTTGATCGAGCATACAAAAGCACCAAGAAGAGTCTTTTTCTTTGTGGAGGAGTTGAAAACCCAACTTCAGTGGAAGCCAAAGGTATGCCAATATTCGTTCTTTACTCTGTGGTTTTGCTGAGCACAGTTGAAATCAAAACAGATTTCTTACAAAGATAATATGTTGAAAACAAACTATCGAGATAGGAATACAACAAACTCTGACAAGAAAGCGGACGAAGAAAAAATGCTGATGACGCTGTCCAACTGGGACAGCTGCTCTGATACAAAATGCCAAATGCAATGGAAACAATCACCTATTCAAAGTCTTTCTTTTGTGACTTGCTTTAGTTACCCTGTTCTAGTGCCAATAGTTCTACCAGTTTACACTGTCTTTGGGGTAAATACCGCTGGCTTAGACCCACTAAGATATGGAGCAACTCCCGAAAACAGTCAGTCATAACACAACCAAGTATCTGTGTGCAAGTCTTCCTGAGGATTTACGTTATCTATTCTGTTTGATTACGTGAATGAAAATGTTTCAATACGTGCCCTAACTGTGGGCTCTTTGTTTTTCTATTTCTCTGACCATCAACATCTCTCTTTCAAACAGCACATTTATCCAAACCTGATTCTTTACCTATCTATCTGTCTTGAAATAAGGTTTTAAGAAACCAAGTAATGAATAGTCTGGTATCTTTCTAAAAAAACTCATTCTAACACTAAACTTATTGTTGTTGCTTCGGTTAGATGTGTTGGAAAAACTTAGGAAATTGTTACCATTTCCACTCAGAATATCCCAGACTCACAAGATTTCCAAAATGATGATGAGAAACGTTGTTGCAATATCACACTAGACTCTAGTTTGTTCGAGACAGCACATGTAATATTATCAAGCAACATGTGCTATAAATACTAAAGGAGTGCTTTGACCAAAGACTTGCCTATTTGCTTTAGAATATGGGACTTTTTTCAGCTTCCGAAGAAAATGGCCTTGTTTCGAAAGCAGCAAATCAATGCAAAGTAGAAGGGTGTTGATCAAGTCAAAAACTCTTTTTTTAAGGATTCAATAACTTTTGGATGCAGCTTTTTTGCTGATTAACTCGGAGTCTCTGATTTGTTGTTCTGTGTCCAGCTAGTAGATATGATCTCATTTGTATGCTCAAGTGAGAAAAGCAAAAAGAAGCAAAGCGTAACTTTTATTCTAAAGTGTTTTGCCTTGAAGAACATAGAGTCGAGAAACATTTCCTAAGACTTACTATGGTATAGAGAAAGATATTTTTTTGTCATTCCAAAGTATTTTGATATTCCCCACCTAGGTTTTGCAGCTGCTTATGAAACTCGCGTCTTATTGCATATACTTATAGTATAAAATAAGAAGAATAGAAGTGATATTTCCGATCATAAAAAAAACTTAGTTCATAAAATAAGATAAAGTTTATACTGGCTCCTCTTTCATTCCTTTCATAGGCTCCTGTCCATCTGCTTGACCTCAATAAAGTCACTCGATGATTTAAAGTAACTTAAAAAACCAACCATTTATCAAGTTCTCGTATAGATATACGCAATCTATCGTCAACATCAACGACAATCTACTTGTATGCAAAGAGAGACTTGTGTACTTAATTTTCACGTTTACTTGTGTTTCGTTGTGCAGGATTCAGGTTTCGTAATATTAAATCAACTCGAGATAACTTTTGCATTACTTAGATTCCATCAATAACAGGTTTTTGTTATGTATCCGAATCCAAAAAATTGGAAACGAAGCGAACCTTGATAACCAGTTATAATTAGATGTTTGACTTGACAATCGCAATGCAGGAATCTTACGTGATGGTGCGTTATAAGTGAGTTAATACGATGCGAAATAAAAGACTCTAAGAGAATTGTCGCTAAACAATTTTAAGAAATTTCATACAAATTTAATATCGATGCCAGTTAATCTTAGACACTGTATCGAGAAACCTCACTTCTTGCTCTCAAGATATTCGCAATGAAAACTTGTTTCTGCCACAATTCAGTGACAATTTACTTTCAAAGAATTCATCCAGCCATATAAAGTAAATATAGTCTTCTTTTGCAATCCTTCTAATATAATGCATTTTCATGCCATTGAAATCGAACACTATTCCTCAGGTTGAGAACTGAATTTTCCACAAGTTTGAAAAAGCTTTGTGTTGACAGTCAATCATAGATGACTTTCTAAACATTTTCAAGGGACTCGTCAGCTTGGAGCCCTCAAAAACCCTCAACAATGCAGTAAAGAGCACCACAGTCTGAGAACATAGAGATAAGTTTTCTTCATTTGTACTTTTTTTCGACTAGGTTTTTCTTCATTCAATTTCGATTATCTTTAAAACGTGTAGAAATTTCTGCGATATACATGTTAGCTTTTATTTGCGACTTTGTGCACAATATGTAAAGAGAGTGGATATGAAAAATTGATGACCTTTGGTCGTCTAAAATAGGATGTGTGAATACGGAATTTGTTGAAAGACTGAAATCCAATTTTTGTCAAGTAGACTTCTTTGGCATATATATAGCCTGGTTACTGTTTTCACAAGATATGGTTCCATAATAATACAAGTTATCTTAAGTTACGGCTTAACCAAGGGTGAGAGGTAGCAGTCAACTCTTTCACTTGCTGTAGGAATGGGAGACAGTTTCAAACTGTAATTTTCGCTACTTTAGGTTGAATTATTGCAGAACATTTGTAATATGCAAATTTTAGATGAGTGAATGTAAGAATTAGGCTTTATATTCCCAAGATCAATTATCTCGGCGAGATAGATCTGAAAACTCGAACTGCAAATATGCGGGTGACAAATAAATAGGGTGTTCATATCCAACGGGGAGGACTATATTGGACTTGTAAAAATTACGAATTGCAGAGGAAAGTATGCTGTAGAAAGTATTGTTAGAATTTGGCTTCCAACTATAATGAGACTCATTCATCGTGGATGAGTATGTTGAAGTTTTAAGAAAGGTAATTAGAGAATATACAGTTAGTGTCCATGAGATTGGCTCTCCATAATCTATTATTTCTAGACTCTCATAGTGGAAGATTGAGTCTTCCAAGTTCAAGTTTGTTAAATTCTCTCAACATAGACTCCATGGACCTCTTGTGACTTACTTTGGCTGTTTTCAACGCCACGCTTTTGAAGTTAATCTTCTTCGAGTCATCTCATGGCATGGTTTTTAATATATTGAACCTTTAAAAGATGAAAAATTCGCAGAGTTTCAGAGATAATCTGAGTAACTTGCTTTACTAAGACAGCATCATGAAAAGTTCATTGTAAAAAAGAAAAGTATCATGACAGATTCAAGCTCCTATTTACTAAACTATCGATGTTCCGTAGGCAAATGGAATGGAACTCTATGTTACTACCCTCTTATTTTAACGGAGGCGGTTTGTTATACTTGAAGATATAACATTGGGTTGTTAGAAATATTTCAAGCCGAAAGTTCATATTAGATTATTGTTGAAAATTTCCCTTATAATAAAGTGGAAAGATGAATTAAATGATTCTTTTCATTTTCATCTCATTTTTCACAAGTTTCAATGAAAAAATGCACCAGGATTCAAGTTTGGCGATTGAATGTGTCTTCACGAAAGCTTTTAGGTTGTAGGAGGTTTGTTTGACTGGATGCTAACAGTATTTGGAGTTCGAATCGAAAGCGTAAAAGTGACTTGTTTACTTTCAATACCAATCTATGTATTTATCCAATTTATCATTAGGAAAGAAACAGGAACGAGTCTTACAGAGATATGACGAGTTTATAAAGAGAGGACGAGTACTTTTGCCCGTTTGTCTATCCCAGAAGACAAAGTTCAACTATCTGTATTGTAGAGACTCGAGTCGCAATTTCACCCTATTGTTCTGGTAGAATATTCTTTTTCCTCTAAACAATTGGATTGGTGTTGGTATGATATGTCATTAACTCCAAACTGTTATTGTAACTTTACTAAATGTTATTTATTCATCTGTTTCACTGTGAGACTATACTTCACAATAAACCAGTCAATTTCAAACTTGAGAATATACTTAGACTACAATGACAACACACACTCGCTGCAAGTCGTATCCAACTTTGAGTATTGCTTCAAACTTTCAAAACCCCCTTTTGAGTTGTTTGGTTAAGAACAAGATAAAATGAAATATGTTGACACTAATAATCTTTTGCCTTTAGGTGAAGAAAAAGGCTAAAAAACTGGAGTACGATGTGAGAATATTCAACTCATACTTTCATAACCCAAAGTACAACAACTACTAGACCACGGAAGCTTGGTTAGTAACTGTTTGGTACACGGGTAAAGTTTTTTTTGGACTTGACAAAGACAATTCGACGTTTTGTGTAAACAGGCGAGGAACATATCCAAATGGCACCAGGAAAAAGAAAAACGTCACTTTTCTTTAGGGAAATAAAATATAACTATTGGTCTTTTTCCTTTACTACCAGAGTCTATCTTATTGACTCATCACATTCAGGTAAATATTTAGCTCTCTCAAAGATAATATAGATTGGAAAATATCGTCTACTAGCGAAAGAAAGAATAACTCTAGAAAATTTGGAAAGAGAATATTTCATGTCCTCTTTGCACGTAAAAAAAAAAGGTAAATCGTGAAATATACGTGCTACGAAAAGCAAAAGCATCTCCACTTCTGCTGTTATAACAGTCAAAACTCTCAAGTTCTTTACGTAAGATATAACCAAGACCTTTGTAACTTTTCCAATGCTAGGATTGGATAATCGAACAAAGATTATACTTTGAAGGAAATATTACACTTTTTACACCGCAAGTTGATAGAATTGCTCCCGTTGAAGTTGGGAAAATGACCAGTTTGCACTTTCAAGCAGCTTTCCGAGGCTATGTTAAGGCCAACGAAGGAAGATTCTCAGTTTGAGAACAAGTCAAAGGTAGTTGCAATAGAACTGAAACTTACCTTGCAAAGATAATGTTGGTCAAACTCAACTTTGTTGAAAGGCTTTAACGTCGCTAGAGAGTTGACAGAACTTCCTGACAACGCTATCTTTCTCCTATAGCAACATAACTATGGTATCAAGATAAATTCTATCTAGACCAGTTATTATACCAATAGCTTTTTAAATCTCCTTTAGTGGAATATTTTCTTCAATAAAACTCACTAAACATAAAAGACTCCATATCTCCTGTGAAAGCATTTGCTCAAAATCGAGTAAAGCAGGTCAACATCTTCAATGTTCGATAATAGAATAAAAGAAAATTTTGTATTTATCAGTTGCAAATACAACGAATGAAACATATTGAAAAAATGACAAAACTCTCAAATACATTCATCGTTCGTTAGCGAGATATGACCTTATAGAAGATCTTATCTTCAACCTCAACGCAGGTTTATCTATACCCAAGTCCCTTAAAATTTCTTTGGTCACCGCTGGAAGCTCGTCCATATCAATATCTTCCACTTTCGGAAGACAATAAGCAACATCTTCTTCAGAAAGACCACAATATTCTCTTAGGAAAGTATTCCAATCAAATGACGAAGACAAAGAACTCGATGCTGCAACCCTTTGTTCGCCTCGTGTATCTCCTTCTTCCACTTGCATAACATTCCAATTCATAACTGGGTTACCCCTCTCCATGGATTGAATATTCCTCTCAGAAGACTGCTCAAATGGTGCACGACTCAACAGGTCTATCAATGAATTTTCCAACAGATTTGAAAGTGGTCTGAGTTGGTCCAACCATAATGGATGGTCTCCAAAAACTCTATCTAGATCTTCACTAGCCTTGCAACCTAAAAAAGATTTGAGAGAGCTGGTAGAACATACTACAACTTGACAATGAGGAGGAATCCATAGCCATTCTTCCCTTGTATTCTGTGGTTTTGTCGCAGAATTGATAGGACTAGAGACAATATGATTGTTATGGTCTTCATAATAAATTCCACTATCCAATACCCAATTTTGGGAGTCATTCAGCTGTTTGGATACTTCTGCAGTATACTTGTTGCTTACAATAAACTGAATTGCCATTATATTATGATTCTCCAAGTCCAATTGTGACGCAACTGGATGTAAAAATTTAGCACATTCTGCTTTAATCATAGAACGTCCAACACCAGGACTTGACATTTGATAACACTTCAATGCAATCCCAATCAAATAGATCCTCCGTTTGTTCAAAATATCACTTGCACTGGTTTCAGTTTCCATGGATATTTGCTCTACAGAAGATGCATCTTGTCCAATAAGAATAGAATTGTCGCTAGTTTGTGTTACTCGAATAAGAACATCAGGTCCACTGGAGTTTTGCCTTGTAGGAATAAATATTCCATCATTTGATAACCAAGTTTCAAACAACGGCTTCCAAGCACTCACATGATAAGTTTCTTCGCTGGCACTATGAATACCAACAACTGTGGAACTCAATGCTGGAACACACTTGAGAATAGGATCCTTTTCGAATTCTCCTAACACTCTCCGCCCAACTTTTATAGGAATATCTTCTACAAGACTATGCCGAAATAGACTCAATTCACCCAATCTGGAACAAAAACACCATCGAACATAAAGAATAAGAGTAAATATAATTTCAAACTTGAAACCACGACTAGAAGGTGAGTCAAAGCGACTAATGGATGAAAACAAACTACAAATAAAACGAATAGGAGGAACATCCCAGCATTCAATTTCGATATACTTTAAAGCAATTTTTGGAAAAACCAACTTGACAAATGTTTGTTCTATTGGGTTGAGACTTGCTTCAATCTCTTCACCGTGTTCATTCTTAGAACAATTTTCGTAATAAAAACCAAAATGATTAGCAATATCCAGAACATATTTGGAATCAAGTCCCATAGATACACCACCCAACAGAGTCTCTTCCATAGGAATACGAAATTCTAACATACTCGCGAGAAGCATAGCAGTGAAAGTAGTCATTGCCTCTGGTGTCCTATGAGAAGGTCTCACCGAAAGCGAAGAGTCAGGAGGAATTTGCTCTATTCTACTTTGGATTTCATCCTCTGAAGGATCAATGGATCTCGAAACAATTCTACAAGTCTCGCACAATTTCTTTAAAACATAAACAACGTAATAAGGAACACCACCAGTATAACTATGTATTTGTTTAAAAAACCAATCGTGTCCTTCTGGATGATTAGGAAAAAGAAGCTTTAGAATAGATTCATTATGATACGTCGTATTTTGTATAAAGAACTTGACAGTCTCTTCTGAAAAGGGATCCAAACGAAGAAAAGACAACCTTACTCGTGAAATACTGGCATCTCGTTGTCTTGTGATAATAGCATCTGATCTTCCTGCGACAACACAAATTACAAAAGGCCTGACTAACAAACTGGACAAGACTCTAAAAAAGGCACGATAAATGTTGTGCACCGGAGTTGGTCCATAACTGTATATCAAATCCTCAAACTTGGAGAATTTAAAACCTTCTAAAGCTCCAATTTCGTCAATGAATAGATATAAATAACGTTTTTGGGTAACTTGCAAGAGTTTCTGCAGCCATTGTTTGCAACTATTCATGCAACAAAGAACTTGAGATAGCAATTCTGAACCGTTTGGAAACTCAGCAAGTGCCTTCTTGCTTATCCACTTCAAAAGTGTCGTTTCAAAACTAGTTCCGTTTGGTACTTCAACAAGGTTCAACTTGACATATAAAGTTTCATTAAGCAAAGCGTCCAATGCACGTTCGCCTACATTTTCACCCCTTGCAACGCCAGGAAACATATTGTTCATATTCAAATAACGCAACAAGCTCTCTTTGTTGGCCAAAAGAAAGGTTTGGAAATTCTCCCCAAAAGTGCTTTTACCACTCCCATACATTTGGGGTGCATAACACACGTTTGGTCGCTGACCTTGGATTACACCTTTTGAGTCCGAAGGATAAGTAGCTTCAAAAGCGTTTAGAACTTGTAATATCGCTGATTCTCTATTGACGAGGGGATATTCTAAACCTGCAAGGTGGATTCTTTCCATACTTAGCTGCCCATGAAGTTGGACAATGAAAATCGTTTACTACAAAATAAGACTACGACAGTTATGGTAATCTCCATTCATTTCAGAATCTTTTGATAAAGAAAGTTTAAGAAACTCCACATCCTTTACAAAATATTAAATTTCAAATATTTCAATGATAACAAAGAAGCATTCACTAAACAACGAAAACGAGATATTCCTAAATATTTTTNGAAAGAGATGAAACTATTTCTTGTAGTGTTGAAATGCCAATATTTCTCGAATGTGGATTNTCCACAGATTTGAAAGCGTTCCTTAAATTTGATAAAATGTCTTTGCCAATAAAGTTTTCTACATCNGCTTCNGAAAGAATAACCAATTCNCAGTTGTGAGGAATCACGAAATCTTCNACACTATCGCCAGATGAATAACAACGACTACAATGATTCAAGTCC
>NW_005178441.1:0-21502 GCF_000341285.1 Galdieria sulphuraria
ATTTGAATCCCTCTAACACTCTTCTTGTATTTTCTTAATTTCCTCAATTCAAATTACTCTGCCCTTTTCATACACTGCCCTGACAGTTTTCAATACCCCTTCCCATTTCCAATTTACCCATCCTTCCCCACCCACCAACAATAATGGCAATTTCAAAATCACAATCCGACTCTGGGTTGGCCCCCTTTCTTCCCAATTGCAATTGGCCCCAATCCTTCCTCCCCTCCCACTCATTTTCCCCCATGGCAATTTTCAAATCACAATTGCCCATCCAAACTTCGAATTGACACCTCTCTAAATTTGCCCATTCTTCCTCCCACTCATTTTCCACCATGCACATTTTCCAAATCACAATGGCCATGCGCATTACGAATTGACCCCTCTCCAAACTTGCCCATTTTTGCCCCTTACTCATTTTCACCCATGGCATTCTTCAAATCAAACTTGTCTGTTTTCTTGAGTTATTTTGTCTATTTTTGTTTCTGCACTGTATCCTATTCAATATTTTTGGACATCTTTCATTCCTTAAATGCAACTTCTTTTTGTGTATTATTCAAAATTGTGTCTTATCGCTCGCATAGATTGGTATCTATTTTACAATTGACTGATGTTTGAAAAACAAATTTTCTCGTTATTGTATGATTGTAATCTATTTCTGTTTATGTTGCGATGAATTCTAGCTAATAAATTTTGCATCTGTGGTTTCTATTTTTAGTAATTATTTTAAAACTAAAAATTATTTTCTCTTGTACATGAACTAGCTACTGCGTAATTTTTAATTTAAAATTATTTTATTTTGGCTTTATTGAATTTTTTTGCCGTAATATAGAGTTTATTTGAAAACATTGACATATAAGCGTTGAAAGTCAATTCAATAATAAAATTCTTTATTAATGTTTTTAATGTTTTAATTGACTATATTAATTTTTAGCATAGTTTTATCAAGTTTAAAAAAGATTGTTTTTGAATCAGGTTGTATGAAAAAAACATATAAACATTGCGTGAACAGTATGTCATCAAGTTTACTGCTATTTAAATCTCCTAAAATATGAATCAAGTTTAACTTGAAATCTTCTACGTTTGGAACTTAATCTCCTCGAACGCTTCTTTTCGTATTTTGCCAAATTCCTCAATTCAAACCACACTGTCCTATTCATACACTGCCCTGACAGTTTTCAATGTCTCTTCCCATTTCCAATTTACCCATTATTCCCCATCATTCATAATGGTAAATTCCAAATCACAATCCACCTTCGGGTTGGCCCCCTTTCTTCCCAATAGCAATTGGCCCCAATCCTTCCTCCCCTCCCTCCCACTCAGTTTCCCCCATGGCAATTTCAAAATCACAATTGCCCATCCACATTTCGAGTTGACCCCTCTCTTCTCAATTTGCCCCAATCCTTCTCCCCACTCATTTTCCCCCATGCCAATTTCCAATTCACAATTGCTCCCAACCCTCTCCCAATTAATTTACCCCTTTTTTCCCCCCATCCCCACACGCCAAGACAATTTTTTAACCAAAGTTGCACTACCATCCTTTACCCGAAATCGACCATTCCATTCCCCCATACATACTCTCTCATCAAATGACAATTTACCAGATGCAATTCTTTGTTTGTTCCAGTTACTTTTTTTGAACCTTCTACTAGATCCTTCTCAATATGTCTATTTCTTTCAATAAAAAACCTTCTTTCTATACATTCTACGACTATATACTCTTTTTTTATAGGTTAGTTTTCACCTTCGATGTCATGAATTTTTAAAAAAAATAATCCTTGCGTTTATGGCGTGTCTGTAGTATAGCGTGTCAAGGCAGCTTTAAAATTTTACTTATTATCATTATTTTTATTGTCTATATTTTTAGTAAATATTGTCAAACTAAACTAAAAATTATTTATTTTTGTCAATTTAGTGGATAATGTACAAATATAGTCTTTTAAAATTAATTCTTTTTTTGCTTTGTTGAGTTTTATGTGTTTATATAATATTTACTTTGAACATTTAATTGTAACAGTTGAAAATTAAGTCAACGATTAAATTTTTTAATAATGTTTTCAATGTTTCAATTAACTATATTATATTGTTATTATATTTTCTTTAGAAATTTAATAAGAAGATTATTTTGGAGTAAAAATGTATTATGAAAACATGGAAACAGTATGTGAACAGCATGTAATTGAACTTTCTACTACTACTATCTCATAAAATATAACTAAAGTTCAAATTTCAATCTTTTTTGCTTTTCGAATTGGAATTTTTCAAACATCCTTTCTATACGGACTCTCCCAAGATTTTCAATTCACACTCAGTCCTCTTTGCACACTGTCCTCAATTTCAAATGCCCCCATTTCTAATTTACCCATTCTACCCTGCATCCATAATGGCAATTTTCAAATCAACCCAATCGCCTTTGGGTTGCCCCCTCTTCAATTTCCTCACACCCCTTTCCCCACTCATTTTCCCCCATCGCAATTTCCCCACTCTTTCCCATTTCCAATTACCCATTCTTCCCCAGCCCGCCACAATGGCAATTTTAAAATCACGATAACCTTTGGGGTTGGCCCAAATAGGCCCCCTTTCCCCACCCATTTTCCCCCATCACAATTTCCCCTCCCATCTCCAATAATGGACCCATTCTTCCCTCAGCCCACCCACAATGGCAATTTCAAATCACGATCACCTTGGGGTTGGCCCAAATTGGCCCCTTTCCCCACCCATTTTCCCCCATCGCAATTTCCCCACTCTCTCCCATTTCCAATTTACCCATTCTTACCCACCCCACACCCAGAATGGCAATTTTCAAATCAAAATTGCGCAGGCCCATTTTCAATCGGCCTCTTTCCAAAATTCCCCATCTTTCCCATTAGCAGAAAAAATCACTAAAAAGTGTGTATTGTATACTGGTGCTCAACATATTATGCAGAATCACACCCAATAACAAAATCAAAATTCTCGTCTAACAGAATAAAATAGCAATATAATCCAACATTTAGTTATCTGTAAAAAGAATGCACTCCAATGAGTTGTGGTCAACGACTTGTTATATAGTAAAAGCTATCTGCAACTATGAAAAGAGAATGTAAGGATTTTCTCTCATTATGATTCTTGCCAAACAAACTATAAACTAGGTTATCCTTTATGCGTTAAGATAAAAGACTACTAGTACTAGTTGGTATTTTGTTTGCCAAACCTACTTGAGTAAATTCTTCTAATAAATCCATATGATCATTGTGCATTTGCTACTAAAGAGAATATCGACGATATATAAATACTATATGAAACAAAGTCTAGGATATGAATAACTCCACTAACATATGGGATAGTTTTCGTGTTGCTAGTATAAAACAACTGGATGGAAAAAAAGACTTATGAAAAATGGACAGACAATATACGATAATTCAAACAACCCATGTCATTCTAGCAACACTATCCAAGCCATATTCAACTTGAGAATACACAATGAACTTACTACTATTTATGTCACTTGCCTTGTATAAGTCTTCTTCAATAGGTAAAACTTGTCCTTGATTCACAAACCAGCAACTTGTCTAAAGTGCATTCTTACATAGGCATGATGTAAAAGTCTGCAAGAGTGACATCGATTCTTCCAACTTCTTACCAATCTGAGTTTCCATACTACAAAACAAGTTATCAGTTCGTTTCTCAATCATCATAAAAAATACTCTTTCGTCTTTCTGTTTCCTGAAAAAAGAAAAGAGTAACGACTTAACAAATTGATAGCGTACTACAATTCTTTAGTCTTGTGTCTGGCAATCCATATAAACTGTACTTTTTTATATGAATTGTTCGCGCTTCTTGAAATAACTAGCTTTATACCATCAAAGTCATTTCGTTTGGTATCTGGAACAATCTCTTCCCAGTGCAAGTTGACCAGGTTTTGTTCGTTCGTTCGTAGAGCTGTTTCCATCTGACCTTGGTGTCGAAGAAAATTGATAAACTTGAGTGTACACACTTTGGGAAATGTTTTCTTTTTCTTCTCAGTATGGACTGTCAAGTCTACTGCTTTCTCCCTTTCTTTATACCTTGGTTTCCTTGGAAAGTTTCAAAGAGCTACAAAGTAAACCTTCCCTCGCTCCTTTTTGGTCACATAGTACTTGATTGCTTTAATATATATACATATATGTATATGTGTGTGTTTAGAGCGATATAATCTTGACACCTTTTTTGTTAAGTTTAAAAGAAACAAAAATTGAGTCAATGATGATAGGATGTATATCTAATAGCTTTGCAATTGTTGAAAACACACTGAATATTTTCGAATCAAACAAAAAGGTAGTCGGAACAACGAATTTCGGAGTCTCTATGAAAAAAAAAGACAATGAAATTTCATAAACAATTGGCAATGTTGGTCAACTAAGTAAAAGCCACTGAACAAAGAATTCGTGAAATGTATGGACCAGTCCATTCTCAAAAGAATAAGAATATGCGAGTAGTAAATAGAAAGCTTTATGAATAAATGGATGGGATGTAACTTTATGTAGTTTTCATTAATGAAAGGCCTACTGAAAGATACTTATTGGAATCCTTTTATCCAGAATGAGGTAAAGTAAGATCGTTGGCAACTTTAAACGAAACAATAATTATGGTGCTTCTTATCCTATTGCCAATTACCAAAAGACTGCTAGTCAGTCGAAAAAAAGCCCATATCAAATATACAACACCTCAAAATGACTACTGTTCGACAATCAAACCCTTTCCAAATTTTGTAAGGTTTCCTTATTTCTTTCACGGAAACAAAAAACCATTTTACCTTTTAGATTCCAAAGTTTAAACTACTTCGCAGTTGTACGAGACTGAAATTTACAACAGACACAAAGTTATGAAACACTATCAGAGGATCTCCTAGGACATGAAAAAGTATACGTTGACTTTGTCAAAGTTCATAAAATCGTTTCCTTTGTTAAGGCATACAAATAAGTACCTTCAAGTAGGTATTTCAAACAAATTCCAACAGGAAACAATTGTGCTCAAAATTGAATTTTCGAGACAAAACAGAGGTATCATTTATCGAAGGAAAATTTGCTAAAAAAAGAATGACACCTAGTGTTTCTCTGTTCATAAAGGTGTAGAACCATACATAAAATAGTGCGAAAATGGAAAAATAACACTTGAGCTTGCTTTGGAAAACTCCATACAATAAAACTAATCGTTCAATAAATGAAAGTTTTATCTATCACCATCTCATGGATCATTTCAACCGTCTCTCTCGATATCTTGTTACATTTGAAATAGCTTCCTTGAAGAAAAGTCTTGTAAAAAGTGGAACAAAGAGTGCGACACCAACTTTGACTCAAATGACGTTGTTCATATTCTTTTGTACCATTTTCCCATAAATATATAGTTTTATACTTTTTGTTTCACTCGCTTATTTTTCCACAGAGTTTCCTCGTCTTCTAAAACTCAAAACGCTTCATCTCCTTGTAAAAGTCAACTCATACTCCCAAGTTTCATTTCTTCCATAGTCTTGAGCCTACAATCCAACACTATCGTTTCTATATAGCCCTTTTTTCCAATCCATTTCATATTCGAGCAACAAAATTGAGCTTTGTAAATACAACATACGCTGGAGCAGGCCTGTATAATCTTCTCTCAACAAAGCAAACACAGACGCTCTTTTCTAGTTGCTTTTTCTTTTGAACTTTTAAAAAAGTTTCCTATAGACCTATGGTGGTGAGAACCTTCCAACGGTGATGTCTTCAAGCAATCCAACGTCTATTGATGTGGACATTACGTTAAACCAGATAGTAGTAAACAACAAATAAACCAAGAATATGCAGCAAATTTTTCCATTTATTGTTTGACAGAAACTCTTGGAGATACTTTTCAACAATTTCAATGGCACTCTCGCTTGTGTTTTCAAGTCTATGATGTCAGTAACTGTAAATCGATTGGAAGAAATGTTGAACAATTCCTGGAAATTTTTCTGGGTCTCACCTGTAATGTATCTACTTTATCTTCTTCGATTGACTCCAACATACATATTCGTTTAACGTGTATACCTCTTCATAAAACTCAAACAGCATTGCTACGACATGAAGAGGATCTTTTTTTTAACCATTCCTTGACTTTTAAAAGACAAAGTAGTACCTAATAGAACCTACATTCCAAGACTTGTGCTCTCAAACAAGATGCAACAGAGTCGCTCTAAAACTAGTCAATAGGTTCTTGGACAGATTGTTCAAAGCACGTCGAGACGCATTTATAAAAGTGTGTAAAGTCAAATGGTCGAAATAAATAAATGTGACGATACAGAATAAACAGATGGGCTTGGAGAAAGGGTCGTCGAGGAGGAGTCTTGTCATTTGAAAGAGTCGGTTTCTTGGTGATCCATCAATGTTTCTTGTACAACGTCCAACCTGGCTTGCGTCTCTTCTTGAAAAGCTGGGACAATAGCCAAAACATTAGGTTGGGTATATATACAATGAATAAAACTCCTTGATTACTGCTAGACCTTTGAGGACAATCTCTCCATTGTTATCCGTAATAAATGTACAAGTTAGTTTTGGCTTTACGCGGCATCTTTTTGCAACGTCTTGAATGTTGCTCTCTGTGTTTTCAAGAAACTGACTGAATCACAAAATATCTTTACAAAACAACTTGAGGTGTTTATCCATTTCTGTGGAGTGTTGATATTACCTTCAGAACCAAAAAAAGAAACCAAAAAAGAATTTCATCTATTCCCCAAAAAAAAGGACAGAAAGATTGATTGGTTTTACAATGAAACAATCAGTTCCCAAAAAAGGATAAAAAAAGCTGCAAGACTATGTTCAACCAGCTGTATTACGTTCAACAGACTCGACACAACCAATTGGTAACGAGTCTCCGATATGGATGACAACACTCTCTCAAACTATAGGAGAGAATGGGCAAGCAATGTCATCAAGGTTTTGGGTAAACATGGGAAAAGACTGTTTCCAACTTGATGATGGGTAAGAATCAACAAGGCAGGGAATTCTACAGTAATAGCAATCTAATGAGAAACCAATGCCAAATCTTGTTGCCTCATCCAAAAAGCAACCAACAAAGATTGACAAATTTGCAGAGAGTTGGTATGTAAAGACGTTATTGAAGCTTCTATTGTATTTGATCAAAGGATTTTTCATGAAATAGTTGCAAAGAAGAAAAGGCTTCATAAAGCGAATTGACTCTTTTTCGTTGCAAGTGATTTCTTGGATCTGGTACTTGAGAATAGCCAACCAACATCATGAATTGATATTTGAGTTTAGAAAAGGAGATATCAAGGAGTTAACGCTATGTAAAGGTGATTTCGTGGAGACTTGTTAAAAAGTCTCACAAATGTAGGGGTACAATACGCTTATTGTATGGATAATTTGAGGGAATAGTAAGGGAATAATGTCCCGATGTAGGGGCACTGTTTGGAGAGTGAAACATACTTTTATAAGTATCACCTGAAGACAATCTAGTAAAACCAAACCTATCTCCAAGGCTGTAGTTGCTGCACTTTTTCGTACAGACATTAACAAGCCCTTGTCGTTCGACTAGAACACAGTTCTTGGCTATGGACAAAACTGTACTCCAATCCTTCAAGTATGGTTATGCTTCAACAGGTAAACAAAAAGCTTTTCAAGGGTTCTTTTCTTGTGTTTCTTGGGTGCCTTTGTCTCAAGGTTCCGCAAAGACTTGAGCTTCGAAAAGAACAACTTTTCTTTGACTTTTACTACTTGTAGCTTTGTTCAATGTCTTGGTAAACCAAACGATGATATCATTCAACTGGCTACTCAACTCAATATCACTTGTGTTTTTCCAAACTAGTTACTCTCAAGGGTACTTGTCCATTTTTAAAGAGTCATTTCAATCAATATTGAGGTGGAACCTAAACATGTTACAGACTGTTTTTTTGCTGAATTGAAACGTATTTTTTTGTTATGGTTATTCAAAACAAGTATTTTTGAAAGAAAGGAAAAAAATAACCATTTTTTTGTCATTCTTCTCTTCTTTTGCATAGAATGTGTCTTTAAAGCATTGGCTCTTAATGTTTCGTTATCAGTGTGGAAATCAAAGTTAACTTTCTTGGAATGATCCTTTACTGTTTCAAATGGCTTTACTGATTTTTACACACACTGTCAATTTCAAATGCCCCATTTCCAATTTACCCATTCTTCCCCGCATCCATATCCATAATGGCAATTTCCAAATCAACACAATCGCCTTTGGGTTGGCCCCTCTTCATTTTCCTCACACCCCTTACCCCACCCATTTTCCCCCATCGCAATTTTCCGACTCTCTCCCATTTCCTCCAATTTACCCATTCTTTCCCAGCCCACCACACAATGGCAATTTCAAATCACGATCGCCTTGGGGTTGGCCCCAATTGTCCCCTTTCCCCACCCATTTCCCCCATCGCAATTTCCCCTCCCATCTCCAAATGGGCCCATTCTTTCCCACCCCACACCCATAATGGCAATTTTCAAATCAAAATTGCGCGGGCCCATTCCAAATCGGCCACTCTTTTCAAATTGCCCATCTTTCCCATTAGCAGAAAAAAGGCACTAAAAAGTGTGTATATTGGTGCTCAACATACTATGCAGTATCAGACCCAATGCAAACAACAAAATCTTCATTTTACAGTATACCAATATGATTCAACAGTGGGTCAATTCTACAAACAATGGATTCAAACGAGTTAAGGTCAACGATCTGTTTAGAATTTGAAAGTAATTTACAACTATGAGGAGAGAATTTGGGGATTTTCTCCCATTATGATTCTTGTCAAGCAATCTATCAACTAGATTGTCCTCTGTGTATTTAGATGAAAGAATACTAGTACTCGTTGGTATTTCGTCTGCCAACTCTACTTGGGTAAATTCTTCCAATAAATCCATACGATCGTGAAGCAATCGGTGGTAAATAGACTATCAAGGATATATAAATACTATATGAACTAAAGTCTAGGGTATAATGACTCTTCTTATGGCTCAGAGAGTTTTATAGTGCCACGATAAAATATCTTGATGAGCTAAAAACTCATAATAGACGAACAACCCAGTGTGGTTCAAACAACCCATTTCATTCTATTAGCACTGTCCATTCCAGTCCGTATTCAACTGGAGAATGGACAATGAAACTACTCCTATTTATATCACTTACCATAAATCTTTTTCTATGGTACAACTTGTCTTTGACTCGCAAAACAACAATCTGTCTAAAGTGAATTCTTAAATCACCTTTTTGAATAGAGTTGTTTTACTACTATTCCTCAAATACTGGAATCAGTCAATTTTACAAATCCAAGTGCGATTATTTGTCACTTGATAAGTAAATAGGCTAGTATGACACAAAACAATCAATCAATCAGTCATTGAATCAACACAAACCAAACTCAATTCTTCATCCATAAAGATAACAAAGAGTCTGCTGTGAAAGACACCTTGCCCTAGTAAAAGCTGTACCAGATGATCAACTTGAATTTGTAATAGCTTGACATAACAAAGATAAGAGACAACTTTTTCAACAAAAAAAGTAAACGGACATAACCATATGTCTCAGCATGACTTGAAGTACTAACAATCAAAGGTTAGGATCAAAGTACTTCTTCGTCAATCTTCTCAAGTTATTATGTGGATTCAAATCTTTCAAACAACATAATACCGAATGTTTGCGTTCTTCTACTTAAAATAGGAATGATCTCTAAAGTTGCCGAGCATACAGTTCCTTCCAATACAGTTGAATTGCCTCATATGCCTACGATTCTGTAGTTAACTGCGACATTATGCATGTCCCACTATCAAATCAATCTTTGATGCAACAGATTGGTGACAATTGGGTTCTATCAAAACTGTACAATTCATAGCCATAAAACTTGATAGTCTCAACGATACCAAGACTTTTATGAAACTAAGTTACAGGATGAGGTGTATGATAAACAGTGAAAAAAAAAAAGTTAAGAGCAAACTCGAATAGCATATAATAGGTACTCTTCAAATACAGTATTCATAACAAGAATATGAATTCATATGGACAAGGTCAAGTTGTTCTATTTGACACCAAGTTCAATACAAAAGTAGCCAGGATAGATTATAGTCCCTCTCTCTCTCTGCAACTTAAAATTGACCTTATCACTAGGCATAAACGATATGATAACTACCAATAATATTCTATTTATGACCGACTCATGTAATTCTATAGGTAAGGCTCCGTGAACAAGAGAATGAATTGTGCTTAAAGAAACAAAGCACTACTCTTTATTCGACGACATTGATCTGATTCTATCAAGCAAAGGACTTGGTCTATTCTCTTTCTTAATAGCTGATTGCCTATTTTGTACAATTCCTTGTTTCCACTCAATTCAGTTTAAACTCGATTCAACATAGCCGAAACCTAATCTTTTGAAATCAGTTGAATTCAAACTGATTCCTGGACACTAGCTCATATCACTATTGTCTCTAGTCTTGTCGATTAGATAGAAAAATATATCAGTTCCACAATTGAGGAATGTATTGAATTTACAATATAGGGAAGAGAGTGGTCGTAAAACACCAACCACAATTCTAAATAAATGAGGAACAACAGAAAAAATACTATGTTTACGACTCTTCGAGAACAATGCTGTAGTGAGAAGTGTTGTCCTATCTCTTCTAAGAGTTGCTGTTATTGTTGTCGTCAAATGTGCAAATCAAACAGTAAATTCTGCTTTTATAATCATTTCTAACAGTTCATACCAAGACCTCAATGATTTTTGCAATGAAATAAATACAAGCAACTTTTTTCCGGTCAAGTTGTTGATTGACATAAGATTGATTAGTTTGAATCTAAAACCATTCGTCGAGTATGATGAGGAGTGATATCCTTCTTCATGGAATAATAGTATCGAGATCAAGTTGAATCATAAACTTGATATTGTTCTTCCTATAAATGTTGTTGTATAAACTTTCCAAACTAGTAAAGAAAGTTACAGCTATATATAGCATAATATCTACAGAGATACAAATAACGATTCTGCAAGTACTATTGTATATCGTTGATGTTTCTGGTGAGAATCAAAGTCAAGACTTTTGGCTCATAATACTATCTCTGTAGTCTATTAAACTAGAAAGCCATTTCTTTCTTTTTTCACTTTATATCTTTCATCATACATTTTCTTCCAAAGCAAATTGGTGTATTTTTTTGATCAGCGAGTTGTATAAAAGTTGAAATGAAAGGAATCATTTCTTCATCTTGTACAAAAACATTTCAACATGACAAGAGACTCAATAGCTTGTATCAGCGAGGTTACTTTGCTTCTTTTGCAGCTCGTTTGTGACCAATCTTCTACAAACTAGTTGAATCTTGTTCTAAATCAAATGATTCTATAGTCTATGAATAGTATAGTTTATCGCTGTCATACTTTATTTCAATTAAAGTTCAGTTTTTAGTGTTCAGTAATTGCAACTTTCTTGAAAAGATAAGATAACAAGAAAATGACTACTCTCCGACCAGTCAATAGAAACAAACAATGGACTTTTAGCACAATATCTTTATCAAAAAGAATAATGATTCTATGACGCAAGTTGAGCTTGGTGCCAAGGCAGTAAAAGGAGAACGTGCTCCACTAATACTGATAGGAATCAGTGAATTCAAACAAAGTCTAATTGAATTCCGTACAGATACAAGGGTTGTAGAAGCTGATTGATTTATGCTCATCAATAGTAACATGTTCTCAATATTCCAGAAACACATTGTCATTCAATATGAAAGTCAATCCACACATGTACCTAAATTGAACTATGGTCGACCACCTTCCCAGTAGTGCACACAGCATACAAATATCAAGGGAAAATTGATGCTTTGCTGTAATTCGGATTCTCACCTAGTGATTCTCAAATGAATTGATCTTCGACTTGATTTTAAGTAATCCAAATAATAGTCTGTAAATCATCCTTTTAGAGTAAGGACTAGAATACTTTAGGCAAATCAAGATAATCTTCAACAATTCGACTTTGGATCAAGCATACAGGGTACCTAAAGACCACATAGAACACTGCTTCGAATATAAAGACTCTGTACATACAACAGCAAGATTTCAAGTGCAAAGGTACAAAGTCTTCATCAACCCGACAACTAGTAGTCAATAAAGTATCAATTCTACCTTAAAGAAGCCATCTTATACAAACACTATCTAACACAAACTCTATTGGATAACCCAATGTCCACATAATGACAATTCAACCAACTCTCTCGTAGATACACCTAAAAACATAACAACGTATATTAGTCTTAGTATCAAACAATTGATTTTGAATGGAAACGTTGATTCAACTTTTTGTGCATCGAGTTGTGCCGTTTATCTTGTCTAACACATTGACTCCATTCATTACTAAGGCTATATTTCAATAGCCAACTTTGAACGTTTCTAACAAGCAACGCATTAAAATTTGAATACTTGAAATAAACTGACATCTGATTCCTGATTCTTGTCTGCCAAATGACTATACCTTACTCAGTAATGCATGGTTGGAACGAAATGATATAACTGAAGGTACTTCAAAACAAGTAGTTATGAATTGAATCAAATACAGTTTGACATATTTATATCCGAACAAACAACTAGTCAATATCAAAATATATAAACCAGTAATAACAGATTCGTGGCACTGCAAAGATACATTACAATTCACCGCTTGAGTCGATTCGCGAAGCTATCTAAAATGAAACGATCAAGAAAAAGTATCCAGTATCGCAAATAAAGTGCAAGCAATGAGAAGAATAATTCGGCATTCTGCTACTACCAAGTTTTTCTCAAACCAAGTCTTCAGCTCCCTAGTCTTCTGTATCCTTAGTAATAACACTACTATTAATACTATATGGAAAATAGTTTTTCTCGCGATAAGGACTAACTCGTTCGATAAATTCAGTATAATCTCTAAGAATTCAAAAGTTGAATCAACCATAGAGGACATTTCACAAACTTATGAAACAGAATTTCATCTCCATGAGATATTCGACCAGTAATCAACAAATGACCAACTCCTACACAAAAAGTCATCTTAAATGAACAGTATCAAGAAATATCTTACTTTCTTTCCATTGAACAGTAAATCATTGAATTCAGTATACAATTCAAGTAATAGAAAACAGTAACCAGTTTCTAGATACGTTGAGAAGGAAGAAATCAAATAGACCTCTTCCTAAATATCGAATAGAATAATTGTGCCATATCCCATTGAGATTTAACTAGAAGTGATAAGATTCAGAGTACTCTAAAGCAAGTGACTATTACTTCCTTCAATACAGCTGTAACCAGAATAGTTTCGGATATCACACTAAAATAAGATTCAAACTCAACTCATCAATAGAAACAAGATATTCGTACGGCATAAATAAATTGTAATTTATCACTTGAATCAATTGTGATAATAGTCCAAAATTAAGAGGTGATGAAAACCACCAAAGGTCGCGAAGAGGTTCAAGCATCAAAGGATACAATAAAAGTCCTGAAATTAGAACAAGACTATCAATTTATGTTTTGCTGCTACTTGTGTAAAAATCACAGAATTGGTTCTGCTTTTTGTGAGAATCAACCTCAAAATCTATAAATCATATGTCTGATATTCTAACCTGTGAAACCAGGGAAGCATTCATTTACTTCTTTTCTTTGAATTTCTTTCAACTGACCTTTCTATATTCTTTCATTGACAAGTATATACTATGTAAAACATAAATTTTTGTCTTTTATGACAATTCATAAGAATAAGGGAAAACAACCAGTATTTCGTGCTAAGACAAGTTGAATTTCTATTCCCAGCAAATCGTTTATAGAGAACTTTGGCTGCAATCTTGTCGCTTCTTCTTTGAATTTACATCATCCTGCAGTCTTTGAATACTACTTTCTATCATCTTCATCCCTTTTCTTGTAAGAACATATTACAACTCTAAAAAACAAGATTTTCACCATTCTACAATAACACCGATAAAGAAGAGAAAAAAAGAAATAGAGATATTATCTTATCCTTATCAGCTAGATGACTACTCCATATGAAGCTGGTCTTAGGGTCGAACAAGTAAGATGGAATTGTTCTGAAGCATAAATAGTCAAAAGGTGTAGTTTCGACATAAGAACAATACAATGTATCAAGATAAATCAGAAGTAGATTCAAGATCACAGAAAACAGTATGTTGTACACTTTCATGATACTGCAAGTTCACTTGTCAAAGATTACTTGATTCAACTGACGAAATTGTCTTGATTTGATCACTTGGAGTTACCCATCCCTACAAATGCAACACAACTATCACGGGACAAAGAGATTCTTTGTGATCGGGATTTCCAATGAAAAATGCTTCTGAAAAGTTTTTACGTCGACGTTTTTGGAAAAGAAATGATCACTAGTTGCTTCATCATACTATCATGAGATAACAAATAAGTTCGTTTCAAGAATCAAAAGATAAAGATTAGTCTCAAACAGGTAAAAGAAAAATCGACAGTCGACCAGTAAAGTAACTCGATACCCTAATTATTGTTCAAAATCAGGACCGTCTGTAGTCCTTCTGATAGTAAGGTACAGGAATAGTCATAAGTGTGCAAATAATGCCCTTTTAATTTGTAAAGTCAACAATACAATTTTCCTTTATGGTAAAAAATAGGTCAAATTCGTACTTTTATGACAAAAACTATTATTAATATTCCATGTAATACTAACCAATACACTATAACTTTCTCTTGTTGTTGTTGTTGTTGCTGTCTTTTTACAATTCCAAGTAAATAAAACAATTGCAATTCTCCGTTCATGCCAACAACGAAGAAAACAGTAAAAGATAGAAACACAAGTCATTCTCTTTGTAGAATTGATGACTATGCCATACTGTACTAGGCTCGGGCTCATATTTGTTGTTGTTGCTGTTCTGGTTGAATTTCAAGTAGTGGCGAATGGTTTGATTTTACTGCGATAATAGAAAAATGTTTTAGGTTCGTGTCAATGTATTTGCAAACTACTTTGTTCGTCTGCGTATGCTTTCTAGGAATTATCTACCAAAAGTTGGACTTTATTTTCAGAGTCAAACCAAAAACTCTAGTAGGACACGATGATATCAATGTGTGCACTTGTGTAATATTGTAGAAGTTCAACCAATCCTTCGTGAGTTTCTTTCAGAGCTACTTTGTATACTATCCAAACGCAACCTGTTTGCACAAAATGTTGTGTCTCCTTTTCGCTTTTTGACAGCTACAACTACCACCACTTTCAACAGCATGACTTTCAGTGTGTTGGGAAAAAAACAGATCAGCAGCACTCTTGACACGCAAATACTGTTTCACACAAGTCGCCTTGTTTCCCATTCATACCGTACTACTAATGTTACCCTCCTTTCCAACTATATAAGGACCAAAGACGATTTGCAATAGATGCCTTTCAGAAACAACAGCAATACTAGTTCCAACTTTATCACTATTACTACTAAA
The DNA here is from genome assembly GCF_000341285.1 of Galdieria sulphuraria. Classification (NCBI taxonomy): domain Eukaryota; phylum Rhodophyta; class Bangiophyceae; order Galdieriales; family Galdieriaceae; genus Galdieria; species Galdieria sulphuraria. The sequence goes on from NW_005178441.1 coordinate 15,416, forward strand.
ATATCGTTTTAGACATATTTCACCCTCGTAAAACCAATAATTCATAAAAACAAAGGCGTCTTTCAAAAACGGACTAATAGCTACAGTCGCCATCGTCACAACTTTTTACCCGAGTGAACACAACCAAGATTTTCAGCAGTGCTCTTTTGCTTGCTTTATTTCATGGTTCCCGACAAGGTGAGTATATTTTGAACTAAAAACTTTTCCCTTGCTATAAAAAAGCAAGTCTATTCAGCTTTCGTTTTCAATAACTGTCAAACCTTATGGGTGTCGTTTTTCCGCAAATAATATTTCAAAAGACATATTTGAATCAATAGAATTGATCTAAAAGCACAACAATATAAACAATCATTAAAAATACCTTCCTACGTTATCCTGAGAAATGAATTTGTTTTACAAAAAGTGCAAATATCGTTTACACTCAAAAACCTGTTGCAAAGCTACAGACCGATTTCTCCATCGTAAAAAGAGTCATATAGAAGACAAAAAACTATCATACGGAAAGTAACGCTGTGTACTGAACAAAACACTCAACTGAGTGTCTGACTGGTTTCTTGTTCTTGCAAAATATCTTTGAAATATCAACCTACAAAGACTGTTTCTCAACAACAGACTACAAGATTAGACTATCAACTGCTAATAAATACGCAAAACTGCTCTGAAACAATTATCAATAAAAATAAAAAAACTTGTGAGACAACTAGTTGACTAAAGTACCAACACTCAACCACAGCTTAAACTCCTTTGTCTTTGCTCTCTTCTCGACAACGCTAATCTCAAATTTCCATACAAGACCAAAAGTGAAATAAAAACAAGTGTTGCATAAAGTATATAAACTCCAAAGAGATAATAAAAGCTGTAAATACTAAAAAGAAACTACAGTCTACACGGAACTCAGAGCTCAGGACTCGATGGATTGTTATAAAAGAAACACTTGCAGAGCTTAAAAAAAACGCAGATAATAGAAATTCACTTGTCCAACTAAAACAAACGAAGAATTCGCTTTAGAAATTAAAGTCGGAAAAGTTCCAATAGCAAACTTGAACCAGGTCCACAGCCTTGACAACACTCACTGAGCCTTCCCTTTCATCCAACAATCAAACCATTGTGTTCATTTCTAATTGGATTGTTATGAAAAGGATCGCTTTGTATTCTCTCCTTTCACTGGAAATATATTATTTTGAGTGACTAGTGAGTTTTATGAAAGAAAATATTCCACTTTGAGATATGTAAAAAGCTACTGGAACAATAAGTGTGCTAGATACAATCAATCTCACATCTCAGTACTATTGTGAAACGAGAAGAACAGTGTCGTATCAAAGATCCTTTCAACTCCCTAGCGACACTGTACCTTTTAACAGAGTTGAATTTGACAAAACTTATTTGTACGGTAAATTTCAGACTTTCTGTGACCCTATTTCGATAAAAAATCAAAAACGGGTTTTGCTATAACCAGTTTTTGACTCGTTCTCGATCTGAGAACCTTTCTTTGTTGGTCACTCAAAATTTAGGAAAACTCAAAGGTGCAAAATGGTCATTTTCCAATTTCAATAACATTAACTCTGTTTGGCTTGCATTGTGAGAGCTAGAACCTTTCCTTCTATGCAAATACGCTCAAGGAACAATCTTTGTTCGATTACGAGTTATAAAGAAGAATAAATCGTATATTCAACCGTAGAATTGGAAAGTATACAGAGGACAGGACGATAATAAAAAACTGACCAAAGGTTGGGAATACTTTTGTCTATACACAAATTCGTACATAAACTACTTACGATAAGGAGGATAGAGCCTCAAAAGTTACAAGGGCCACGCTTTGTTCTCTACACAAAGAACTTGTAGAGAGTTTTGACTGGTATAACAACAGTAAAAGTGGTGATGCTTTTGCTTCTCCTTGCACATATATTTCAAGATTCATCTTTCCTTTTTACTTTACCGAGAGGAGATGAAAGATTCTTATTTTTCCATTACTTCTCAATTTATATTCTTTTCTTTTCACTAGGAGACGAAATTGATCCAATATATTTAAAAGAACAAGACCTTTACCAGTTTGGATAATCACAATCACAATATCATTTGACATTTGACTCTGCAAAAGAATCAGATAACTTGTTTTATCTTATTCTGCTGAATATTGCTTGCGAGTTGACGATATTTTTATTCTTTGTAAAGCAACTTGGATAAAACAGCGTTTCTCTTCTTTTTCAAGTTTGACTTTCCCTAGTAGAAATGAACATTCCTTCTATTGATAGACACGTTTTTTATACGAAACGTTGGGTTGTCTTTGATTCTCGTTACCAATATCCAAAAGGAAGCCTCTACTAGTGTACCCATCAGGTTATACTTCGCAAGAGTCTTCTTACAAGTGCCTAACGCAAGGAACTTTTGTATAGTGACTCACTTATTCAATGAGCTGATGGTTGAGAATGGAAGAAGAATAGGACTCAACTGGACAAATCGTTCTTTGAATTTGCAGAGCTTTTAAAAGTTTTCCCTTTTTTTATATTGGAAGAAATAATAGCCCTCTTGGAGTTATATCGTTCCTAAAGCAGCTTTGTACTTTTTATAGTTTGCTTTCTTGTATATCTTTAAAAGTTGTGGTTTTTACAAAGTTTATCGTACAAAAGGATGCAACAAAAGAATTTAAACCTAAACAGTCATGTTTACCTTCAAAAACACCTCAAATGTATAGTCGACTATTGAGGAGAAAGAATTCAACTATGATTCAAACGTGAGAAACGAGAAAAGAATCGATAGAATAGACTCAATTCGACTGAATTCAATTTTTCTTGAAAAATATATTTTCTCCTCTTAACAGAATCCACAGTATCAAATGCCACTATTTTCAGAGGAGAAAGAAACAGGAGTTATTGACTCTTACAGAAATTGAGTATTGACGATACACTTGTGTGAGTCAATGTTGTTTCTGAGATTTGATAAAACCACGAGATATTTTGGATCCTTCTTAGCACATTTGTTTTGGTTTGTCTATTGCTATCATCAACTTTTGTAGCTTTAGTGATAAACTGCTACTTGTCATGATATCGTAAGAAAGGAATTTGATGATTGCTGAAAATAAAGCAGTGCTGTGCTTGCGGGTTTCTGCATTTCTACTAAATAATAATATTTCAACTGGAGCTTTTGAATAGACCACACAAGAGAATGACTTGGTTCATACACTAGTTCCGTGTTTCGAAATGAAGCAAAAGTGACGTAAAAACTATTCCATAAAATACAGAAAATCTAGAGAGAGACGTCTATGGAACAAATTCTTCATGAACAATCTATATTGCTCGGAACTCTCATGACTACTCTCGAAAATTCTGAAAGAAACTTTCTTATCTATGTGAGAATGGGCCATGTTCAATAGCTTTATACTCTCAAAGAGCATAAAAAACTTGTGAAATAAACATTGGCTTCCTTCCAATCCTTCTTGTACCCTATGAGAGTTACCATTATATTAGCATACGAGAATAAGAATATCGATAGTTGAAAAAGCCATATTGATCGTTCTTGCCATAGTTCTAGTCATCTCAGTCCAAGCCATAAAGGGTATGACATAGTCATCAGTTGATAAAGAGAAGAAGTTGGATTGGTATCCTTTACTGTTTTCCTTGTTGTTGTTGTGACCGACAAACAAACAGTCAATCGTAAATTCATTTATATTTGTACTCCGAAATAAACAGAAGATTGTTTAATTTCACTTTGGCGATGGCGAGTTTGGATGAAAAGTGGAAAGCTGTGGACAACTTTGAGTCTATTGTGGTAGATCGTGAAAGAGATGTTGTTCGAGTGACAAAAGAACTGTATGATCTTCATAGCAACAGAGAACAATTCAGGGGTGTAACAAGTAGTTGCAACTATCGCTTGACGATACCATTTGCCCCCCATCTCTTTGGCTCGGGCAAAACGACCTTTGCCCGAACCTCTTTGGAGTTGGTGCAAAGGTTTGGTGAAACTTCCCTGTCGACGTTTGCTTCAGACCCTTTGAGCAGAACCTTTTTGGAGAAGCTGAAAAGGGCTTCGTTGCTTTATGTGGATTTAAAGGAGTTGGAGCCAACTCGACCCATCGAGGAAAAACGAAACCTGAAGTGGGCAGTGTACTATTTGTTAATCAAGGCTGCTTGTTTGCAATCAGGTCTTCCGCAACCAGACCCGGACGAATGTTTCAAGGAACTGAAACTTAGGAGTGATGCTTTGGTTCAGAAAATCCGTTCAATCTTAAACATTCCTTCCGATCAATATCTCCTTGTGGCATTTGACGAAGTTGGTGTCCTAGACGAAAGTCTCGACGAATTTCATTTCAAGAGAACCCATGACGGTAGAGTTCGACCTTACAACGACTTTTTCGGTATCATTAGTCAATTGTGCAAAGAACCCGACTTGTTTTTTATAGTTGTTGGGAAAAACAAGGGTTTAAGTATTAAGAATGATGTAGCTTTTGGGCTATCGAGAGTTATACTACATTTTATCCCTTTATCACCTTTGGACGCTTCCAGTATCGTTGAATTCCTTGAAAGAAGTCTTCTAAAGACACCTACTCAACAACCGGTTTGTAATGTCTTATGTAGTTCTTCATTTTCAGTAAATGAATTGGCAGACTCATTATTGGAATGTACAGGTGGAGTTCCTGGTTTGTTGACGCGTGCAGTAAATATGCTTTTGAATTATATAAAAACAAGAAATAAGCCTTTCATATCGAAAGAAGAATGTTTGACATGTATGAACGACTACGATTTCCGAAGAATTTGCGCTGAACCATTTGTGGAACGAATATTGAATTTGGACGAAGATAGAAAAAGTGTTTTTGATATACTTTTAATGATGGCTCTTTATCGTATACCGTCTAAAGTAGATGATAGATTGACCTCGGAGTCCTATCTATATGATGCAGTCACTGAAATGGGACTATATCGATATCCTATTGACCAGAATACTTTCCAAATCCTAATTCCAAAAATATTTGTTGGAATCTTCAAGAACGACCCTTCCATATCTTCTTTGGAAAAGATACTTCTCGAATCACTCGATGTAGAACCAGTAGATTGTTTCGTCTATTCAAAGTGTCGTGTATTTGAAGGAATTGTCGCTTTACGACTAGTTTTGATGTTGTCTTCAAAGAATCGAAATGAGTTGAGAGAATTGTTGTGTCAATTGTCTCCGATATGGAAACAAATGAAACTTCCAATCAGTACAATATCACCTATTCACTATATCAAGTCTGTTGTTAGTTCTAGAGAAACAAAAAGTGAATCGAACAAGAGTCGACGAACTTTTGCCAATACTGAATGGAATAAGATTATTCGAGAGACACTTTATTTAGAGACTATTTACATTCCTTTGGACGCTACTTCTCATAGTCCTGATATTATATTCAAATTACAATCTCCTGTGGAACCCAAAGTTCTTACTGTTGGAGTTGCATGTAAAGGACGTTGGAAGTCGGAAGGAATTGGCTGGTCAGATATTATAGATGAAGCCAAGAAATTTTTAGATCCTGTTTATGATCAAGTCTTATCCAGTGCAATGGATTATCATCATTGTATGCTTATTATCGTTAGTACAAAGTTATCATTGAATGCTTCTAATGAGCTGGGTAATCAGAGTCGTTGTTACTCCAGTGGAATGTTTATTGGAGGTGATTTGTTCAAAGTACCTGATAATTGTGAACTTGTTATTCTTTGTGAAAGAGATGTCCAAATGCTGATTGACGAAGAAATATTGAATGGACTTGAAAGAGCATTTCATGTTTCTCATAATCCTACTTTTTGGGATTTTGGATTAGATTTACTTGATAGAATCCGTAACAGTTTCTTAAGTTGGCAATAAAGGCTGGATTCTCAACTCAATCGTTCCTTTTGTAGCGTTTTTTTTGAGAATCATGTGAACTTTTCGCTTGGTATCCTTTGGAATCCATACAATATCTCTTGGAAATACATTATCGGCCTTCTGACAAGGCTAGTTGGTACTTTATTGTTATTCCTAAGCCATTCTACACTACTATGTTACTCCATAATATGTTCTGAATATCACGAATACTAAATATGCTAAATTCTGTGTGCAATGACTTCTTGAGTCATTTCAGTC
>NW_005178441.1:38196-56617 GCF_000341285.1 Galdieria sulphuraria
AGGAATCACACCCGCCTCCTTCATCACATCCACAAAAGGCTTCCCTTGGCTAGTCTATTACAACAAAGTTATTCTTGCTCTTGTATTAAGACCAACAAAAAAGGATACCAAAATACCTTGTGATATAGAGTTTCCTCAAAAGTAATCACACCAGAAATATAATGACCAAAGTTAGGAGCAGTAAACAACAGCTCCCGATAACTTCTTCGGTTCTCTTCATTATTTTCTACTTGAATGGAAGCAAAACGCTTTCCTATGGTGCCAGTAGACTCATCTCCAGCTAGGATTCTGCAAACGGACAACGGAATCAGAAACACAAAGAACATATATACATAAATAACCATTTACCCTTTTCCAGGAGTCACTAGTGCCTTTGCAGTGGCTATCAGTTCATCTTTGTATTGACTCCAGTGTTCCATTTTTGTATATCAGTCTTGAACCGTCGCAATCTGCACAAATCGGAAAACTAACCCAATTCTAAGGCAATCAATCTATTGGCTTTTATTTTCCCGAGAGGAAAATCTGAGTACCTTTTCTTGAATTATTCTTTGCTTTTCCTTCTGAGCATAGTCCATCATCATTTCCTCATCAAAACTGTTGCACATCAAAAATGATGAAACTCAATTCTGAGAATGGAAACACTCGGGAAAGGTTCGCAACAACGAAAATACAAGAGAAGCAGAGGCCAAACGGACGAAAGTATCTGCACGGTCAATATCATGACAACCTTCCACGTCACCCCAGTATTGAATTTGAAAGTCTTCTTCACAACGACAAGCTTCCATGGCTTGTCTTGTACTAATAGCCTTTTCAGACAAGGCTAAACCAATAATGAGTGATTTAGTTGTGCTAGTAGCAGAGTGTAGCGCAGTTATGAATAGGGAAGACTGATTCTCCAAATATTGACGAATTTTTTCCAGACTTTCTCTCTCTTGAGAAACACCGAAGAGATCTTCACTTGTTCGTATCTGGATATTCCAATTCTCTAAAATACAGTATTTAGTTAAATACAACAAAAGAAAACAAGATCACAATACCACTTAAAAATACAATTAGAGGATCCCACAGGACTTTTTGACGAAAAACAAGGCCTTCTGGATATGAAGCACGAATACAAATTGTGTCCGTATTAAAAAATTCCGATAGAGTCTTAAGAAATTGTTGTCTGTGCTCCTTGGTTAGGTCAATGCTGGTAGTTAACAAAGAAGTAACAGGCATAGAACTTGGAAGAATTCGCGAGTGTTGAGCTTCCCATTCACTTGCTACCACCAATGAAAGCTCTCGACAACGGCTTTCCAGAAACTTTCCCGTTCTTGTTCGAAGCAGCTTTCCATCTAGAGACACACAATACACACCAGGTATTCTCTCCACGGTGTATACTTGTTCATAAAATCTTTTTGGCCCCAAACCATTATTGTCTGGACGTAAAGACAAATTGCAAGTAGCATGACTTTGTACGGGATGGCCAACCTGCTGTGTGCAGACTGTTCGATTGCGTTGTAATAGGAACGGCGCTTTAAAAGAACGAACTAGTTGAAGACTTCCTGCTGAAAGTTCCCTCTTTACAATGCTACCTATATGCCCAATAACCCTTAAACCACATATCATATCTATAAAGTTGATCACTTTCTATGTTCCCAACACAAAATAGCTATTTAGAATCAATCCATGTCATGAAATACGACGCAATTCGGGATGCTGTAAAAGCATTTCGTTTCCAGTCAAGACATCATCGACAGACTGTGGCACCCAAATGACTTCAAGACCCTGAAGCTTGTCACTCCAAGTACTTGAAAGAACCTTTAATGCTTCCTTAACATCAGATTCAGAGTTTAACTCTGACGGTAATTGTGAGAGTTTCCCTTCAGTTGCTACGATAACATGTATTAGAATGTATTCTCCGGGAAGACTGGAAGAATCGTCACCAGAAAACTTTTCTCTTCTCATTCTTCGATTGTTATAGTTGCTCAGGGTCTCTGATTTGGTATGGGAGCGCGATTCGACACTCTTTCGATTAAACTCTGCTGTTGCATGGGTCCATTTGGTTACTTTCGTATTGATGGCAGCATAACACCAATACTCTGGATGTCTAAGCAACGCCAATATTGTTTCATTTAATACGTAAAACAATCCATCCTTGGAACTGGTATCTGCACTTTCTGCTAGATTTTCCAACTCTTCCTGTAGGTATCTTGCAGAAGACAACAAACCAATCTTCAACTCACAAATTGTAACAGGTGCATTGAATACGTCTTCCTCTGATTCTCCACTTTCCAACGTATTTTTACGAAGACGAATCATCACTGGTACACAAACAGCCAAGTTTCTGGAAAATTCTTTGGTGAATATTGTTAGCTACTCAAAGAAGCTGTTACTAAGGAGGATGCTTCTTACTGCTCTGCCTTTACGAAATAATGAGTATTGCAAACAAATATATGGAAGACTATTGTTCCAGAAATGTTGCAACATCTATCAATGCTCAAAAGTCAATTCGCATCAGAAATATAGAAAATTTAGTAATCTCTTCCTGGACTGCGATAGAATTGATTGCGCTTTTCGAAATTTTTTGGTACAGACTTGTTGCTATTGAACTACACGAAAAAGGAATTTTTGCTGTAAAGTAACAAATGAGTTTCTTCAAACTGAGTAATAAGATATATAGAAAAAGCTTCTTATGGATAGTTTGTATTGTTGTGGTTGTGAAAGTCGCAGCAACAGATTCATCCGACGACATAGAGACCCTCTTAGGAAACGTGGGGGACATAACGGAACTTGATGAAGACCCCGAAGAGTTGAGGAGAAAAATTCAGTCTACAGAGGTTACTATTCAGAGTTTATTACAGCACTTCAGTACGGAGGCAACCAATGCTAGGGCAGATATACATCGCAATTTGGAAGACGCCGTTCGTTACATCGAAGAGCTTTCTAAAAAGAGATGCGGCTCTGCAGTAGAACGTTATCGCTCGAAAATAGTCGAACTGGAAGAACAATTGAATACTCTGAATCAAAGTTTTCAAAATTGTCTTTCGAAACAAGACAAGTTACAAATAGTTGTACAGTCCGTTACTGGAGAGAGAGAGAAAGCTCTCGCAGAAATAAATTCTTTGAAGGAGTTGCTAAGCAAAGAAAAGAGACTTAGAAATGAAACAGAAAGAAAACTGCAGTGGAACTTGGCCATAGTCAACGCAACTGATACATTCAGTTCTATCGAGAATGTCCTTTTTCATACGAATGCGCAACTCAACAAGCGAAATGAAGTGCTTCAACATTTAGTAAGCAGTATTGCTCAAGCAGACTCCCAGAGTGAGGAACTTGTAACAATATTTCAACATCTTGAAGAAATGATACAGCAAGAGAGTTCACAATATCGTCAAGCGCTATTTCATTTACTGCAGTTGGGAGATACTGAAACAGTAAATTCATCGGAACTATCGCAAAAGGCTTTAAAAGACTTAGAACGACAACTCTCTTCTTGTGTACAAAAGCTGTCACAAAAAAGCTTTGTAGTTGAAAACAGAAAGCAGGAGTTCAATGAAACCTCACAAAGTCCATCTTTTCAACCTGCGACTTGGGAAAGATCGTATTCAGTATCTGTTACCACTATCCTCATTTCGTTCATGGCGTCCTTTTTGGGAACCTTTTTGTCTTATTGGCTTTTTCTGAGAACCAACCGACTGAATGAAAAAATGGGACGCGATCGACAATCGAGAATAACTAGTATTGCACACGACCCTCAAACTCCTTCACCGAATGGATTCTCGAGAAATACTCGAGCTTTTCATCATTCAGAAAATTCTCCAATGCAACCAGTAGTTTCTAGTATATCTCCTAGATAATAAACGAAAATGACGTCAACTCATCTTCGATATGACAGAAATGAAGCGTAATATGTCGCCTCTCGTGACTTTCATAGAAAATAGCTTATTATCCTTAATTTACTAATGAAGATGAAGAAACTTGTGGATAGAAATCGGTCAACAGTACAAGTCAATAATACAAGGGAAGTTACTCTTCCGCAAACACTTGCCGCATAACAGTCTAAAGCAAAATGTCGTCCTCTTCCTATTCGAGAAATCGCAACCAAGCAAGCCCACTATGTGGAATGTGGTTAGTAAAAACTTCAAAACGTATGAGAACTACTTGGCTCACAAAAAAGAGACAGCAAACGAATAAAATACTGACAAGCTCACTTCGAAGAAACGGCAACCAAGATTTCAGCAAAGGAATGCGAAAAGAAAGATAAGAGCAGATAGTAAAGGCTCTCATAGTATGACCAGAAGGAAAAGACCACTTTTCAGCTGGAATAACAAACGACGACTTGTTATTAAAACTTGGCCGCTTCCTTCGAACGACTACCTTTAAAGATAACTCTATTGCAGCACTCAGTGTACAATAGCACAACAATATAAAGCAAAACAAAGAAAAATCTGCAGAGAAAAGTATAGAATTCCAACCAGAGAAAGTTCCCGGCTCTTGAGAAGACTTGTACAAGTAGCACACAACTGGTACAAAAGGAACGGTAAACCAAACTGAGCCGTCACAAGAAAAAGAACATAAAGTTAAAAAAAACTCTCAACCAAAAGTGTTTATGCACGTAATCAAATACTCTTTTGGTAAACTGCTTGTCTCGTGTCTTTAACAAGGTTACGTACTTTACGTTTTTGTGGGAAAACAACAGCTTTCCAATCATATCAAACAGTGCATACCGCGAAGAAAGTAGCCAACAGTCACATATAATAACCAAACTATGAAATAAAAAGCCATAGAAGTAAGAAAAGTTTTCCAATGGGTTCTTATCGTGCATTGTAAGTCTTTAAACGTGGCTTTCTTTCTTCGCTGATACGGAATATGCAATGGCAATTTGTTGTAAACATTTCTTCCTATATGCTGTTTTCTCAAACAAAGCCGTAACTAACTTGATTAACTGATCCTTTGCTATTCTTCTCTTTAACGGACCATGCTGTACCATTTTGACTATTTCTTCCAGGTTCGAGTTCAATATCTTGCATATCCACCAAAGTGATGAAACACCACGGCACCGCTCAGATAAGACTGCCTGTTCCCAATCCAATACTTGTGCGACTAACTTTGTTTTCTTCTCTGTTTCTTCTTGCAACAACGACGCTAGACAAGAACTAGTTCTAAGAGGGATATCTTCTAACGCAAATACTGCCTGAATCAACCACTGACAATAGTTTTCAAGCAAACCCAATCCAATATTTCGTAAAACAGACTTTGGCAAATAGTCCTTCCAAGAAAAAAGTAAAGTTTCAAAGCTTAAAGAAGCAGCATCTAGAGAACGTTGAATACGGTTGAATATCGAAGTTTGATAACACACTTCAAATGATACTCCTTCAGATGCTTTGGATACACAGGCATATATGGCATCCTTTGTAGCAGATATACTCTTCGCGAGAAAAGTAGAACCCTCACATCTCAACCGAAAGCACGCAATCATATAGTCTTGTCCCTTAAGGTGACTTGCTGCCTCTTCATCGAGATGAGATATCAACAGAGTTTTTCTCATTTCAATAATACAACAAATATGCGCCAATAAGAAACAGTCGTTATGATATATAGCCTGTGCCAACAACTGAGATTTTAATATGTTGTAGCAATTGGCGGAAACAATGCGATAATACGAAAGCAACATTTCCGAAATGCTTTTCATCAAAGTAGAGCCCAACAACTATACATAGAAACATGAAAGACTTCATACAACTACAGCGAACTTACCGACAAATTATTTTGTAGGCAAACATATGCATCCTGAAATATTCTGTCTGCAGCTTGACTCAACTCTATCCCTTGCTTCGTCACCTTACAAATGGGATAAGGAAATGGACAAAGCTCTCCAGCATCAACAAGTTTCCCTCTCAAATAACGATGTTCGGATGCAGCCAAAAAAGAAGAGACATCCACCAATTCATCGTGGCAGAATGCAATAGACTTTAAAATATTTCTGCTATAGACAAGTACATGTCGATGACAAAGAACTGCCAAGTCTTCTTCAGCTCGATAGATATCGGGAACGAGTGATTCTGCCAAACTTATATCCATGCCTCTTGCTTGAAGAGCTATTCGAAGTTTCTGGGCACAAATGGTTAGTCCTCGGAGGCGAAGGGAAAACTGAGAAGGATCACTAAATCCATCCAAGTCGTTCAAGTATTTAAAGTGACCTAAAATACATTTGGAACTACAAACTTCACGCTGAAACCAGTCATAAAACCCAACAGCAACTTCTCTGTAGTAGTCAATATCGAATGTTTGACTTAAAATGAAGTCAAAAATGACAAGCGCTCTTTTGCAACCGTTTGCCAAGTCTAAACAATTTTCTAAGATGTCCAACTCTTGCACGGAACAATCTTCCCATTCCAGCACTTGCGATACATCTTCGTTCTTGTCTTGCATATGAAATAAAAACTCTCTTTCTCTTATTTCAACCTTAGAAGCCCGTTGAAGATAACCTGCGACTCCAAGACGTTTCAGCAAAGAGACGATTTCCTGAACTGCCATATCCATATATTTTCCTTGAGCAATTATCGTTGATATCCACTTTGCCTCCTTATCGATTGAGAGACCCCAATCATACCAATGAAAACAGGACGTTAACCTCCCAACCATTTCACTTCGCAATCGTACGTGTTCTTTCTCCATCAGAGTCTGAGAAGCTGCTAAACAGCTGTTTGATATACCAAAACTGTATATAAAATGAAGACTACGCAACCCTTGTTGTATTTGACGTTCGTAGCTGGATAGTGTTTCAAGATCCATACTGCCAGGGACTTTTTGTCTGTTGCTTAATTCCTCAGAAACGCCAACTCCTTGACTGACTACATCTAACTTTTCAAGTAAAGAGTATAGCTGTAAAAGGTCTTCCTTCTGTACTTTATGTTTCGCAACACTACTTTTTACTTGCTCCACTTGGTGCTCTACTTGTGATATTCTCTCGTCCAAGAACTGACTTTGTTGCAACAAAGACTCTATCTGTGGAAATATGTGGCCAGCTTCCCGTTTTAACTACAATACTCGATTCTTAGGGAGAAACCTACAGGAAATAAAGTGGAAACCCACCGTTCGAATACCACTTTGATTCTTACAAAAGTTCACGAGTCTTTCTTCTAATTCTCCGCAAGTTTTAGAAGTGTTTTTCAGGTTTCGTTCAAGGTCTTCGACAGAATATTGCATCTTTCTTTTTTATATCAAAGTTGGACAGAATATTGCGTCTCATTCAACAGCAACTTCATGCATTTCATCGTAGTCCAAGCAAATATCCCAAAGAATGATAACAGAGTGACCATAAGTTTTATGCGAGCAGGTGATAATAAAATTACTTTCTTTATTGCTAGAAATCCTATGTTGGAAATTACAAGTAGCTGCTTCGTCCTTCTAACCCGACAGTTAGCAACAAGAACAGACAGGCTCCTCCTTGTTGAACCACTTTTAGTATACGGGTTCTGTGCAGAGAAAGCTTTCAACTTTCGACCAACTATGTGCGATGTCAACTTGCAAATAACAAACTCAAAGCCATCAAAAAGCAGCAAGTGGAAACATAAGGACTAAGTCTTTCTCCTAAAACAAGATAAGTATAAAGTCAACGTCAACAATATTCTTGGCTTGCCTATACGAGATGCTTTCCAAAACAAACCAAGGAATCTAACAAGTTAAGTGAAAAAGGAAACATAAAAAACACAAAGCTTACCCTTCTTTGTTTCTGTCAAGAAGAGAAGGATATAAACTACGGATGTATGCACAAGTACAGATTACTAAAACAATGACAACCAAAAGACTTTGAAAATTAAACAAAGCAGACATGCTTCAAATGAAAACTCCTAGAAACCTTAACTAGTTCGCAATCCACAAAATCATCAATTATAATGAAACAAGCGTTAAACGATCATTGAACTGTGCTACTAGTAATGGCATAAAGCCCTGAATGGAGAAAGCGTAGTTCAGAAAGAAACGGCATTTTTATTGAAAAAATGAAATAACATTAAATAAAATTTCTCGCTTTTGAAAGGCTTAAGCTAATTGAATGTATCAACTACTCCATTCCTCTTTAGGCTCCACAAAATTGTGTTATCATCATGACGGAACTGAATAATACGCTGGACTCTAGTCAACTCTCTTTACCGAAGTATAGAAAAAATATTCTTCTAGTTGGAACGCCTGGAACAGGTAAGAGTTCGAAAATTAGACACTACAGCCCTAAATGTAAGAAAAGGAAAGACATCGCTAGCAAAGAGACTGACTGAAGTAACATCCTTGGAACATGTAGAAGTGGGAAAGTTTGCTGAGGAGCACAGTTGCTTGGGTAGTTATGATGAACAGTTGGAATGTTTTGAAATAGAAGAAGAGAAAGTGGGTTTACTTCTTATTTTGTATAATCATCACCTCAAGTTGTCGCAAGCTAATTCCTATCCTAATAGACTTCTTAAAGCCCGGTGGTTACCTCTTGGAGTACCATGGCTGCGAGTGGTTTGCCTCTTGTAAAATAGATCTCGTGATAGTTTTGCAGACAGAAACTGGTAAGGTAAACCAAAGTATAGAGTTGAGTAATTTTGGACTTACCTCGTACCTTCTACTTGTTGAGCAGCTCCACTTTATGATCGCTTGAAAGCTCGTGGATACTCAGGAAGGAAGTTAGAGGAAAACATGGAGTGTGAGATAATGCAAGTTATTCTAGACGAGGCGTATTGTTGCTTTAACGAAAAGCAGATATGGGTAGTTCCCAGCAATAAGGAACAAGACTTGGAAGAAACTGTGGAGAGAGTTCAAAAGTTTCTTGAAAGCTCAAACTAATTTATTAGATAAATAAGCTTTAAAGAGCAGTGCCTCAACCGCAAGTAAAGCTATTCACACCACTTCAGGTATCGTTGGAATTGGTGGGAACTCATGTGGACTCCGTGCGTTGGTTTCTTATTCGCCGAGTCCGGTTTTCAACACTTGAATAAAGCAGGAGTGCCGGTAAAAAACCAGTTTTTACGAATATTTCGAACTACTGTATGTTATCTTGTTCTATTTACTGTGTCTTCTTTTCCCTTGCTACTTCACCACACTCGTGGGCACTTTGTACTTCGTTCACCCGTCCTGTTGATAGGTATTATGGGGAGAGAACACCCGAATTATGACGAGAAAGTTAAGTGATGGTGTATTCTTTGGAATTGGCTTGAAGCATAACCATGTATCGGGCCCCAAACACTTCAAAGCGACCAAGGCCACCTTCAATGACCTGGAAAGTAGTGTTTCGGGGAAAGAAGAATCTTCGGATAAGCACTCTTTTGAAGCTCTAAAGATAGGTCAAGTATATGAAGGAACGGTGGAGAAATTGATGCCATATGGAGCTTTTGTGAATATTGGATCGAACCTTTCCGGTATGACTTGATACTTGTTGGACATTGCTGAATTTGGGCTTATGTTTTTTATTTAGGACTCTTACACGTTTCACAGATATCCGAGAATTTTTTAACGGACCCAGCAGAAATGCTCAGTGTGGGACAAGCAGTACAAGTTCGAGTTATCAAATTGGATCCTGAAAAAAGACAGTTCGCGCTGTCTATGAAATCTCCTCGTAAAAGGGAAAATAGTCGCTCTGGTCGTGATGGAAGCCGAAGGAGAGACTTTAGCCGAAACTATTCTCAAAGAGTACGATAGTATTGTTTTTAAGTTACATCCGTCATCTAACTTATGAGGAGGATGAGGAGTTGCGCAAGGAGTTGAAGGAGTTTTCAAAGACTGCAAATCCGAAAGAGTTCTTGAATGGTAGGGTGGTTAGTATAACTAATCTTGGTGCGTTTGTGGACTTTGGAGGTCCAAAGGATGGATTACTGTTCAAGTCTGAAATGAGCAGAGATTTGCAGGTAATAAAATTGCTTGAGAAACTGACCTTATGGCAAACTTTTTTTTGGTTTAGATTGGAGACGAAGTTCAAGTTAGAATCACTCGCATTAACTTGGCTAGAAATTATCTCAATCTATCCATGAAGCCTTTGAATGAGAAGTATAATGACAGTGAATTCATTGTGGAAGAAGAAAGTCTATCGGAAAACAACACTTAAGGGGGTTTCACGGCATAAGAATTCTAGAGAACTTTTCTCTTGTCGTGATAAGTACATTTCAAGTAGTTGTGCATTGACTTGGGTCTCTGTTGTTATAAATGTTATTGTCTGTTCTGTTTGCAATTTGAAACAACGAAAGAAGCTTTATTGTAAAAGACAACTCATTATTTCACTTTGGGGCTGAAATACCCGAATTACAGCCAATAACGTGCAAAGTCTTCAGAGGTAGTCCCAGAAAGTGAAATATCCACGCTCGGACGTAATTTAGCACATTCCAATACTGCCGAATGAATAGGATGACTCAAGAATGCATCCAGTTTGCTCATATCCAAAGGTTCCTTGTTATCAATGGCAGGAAATGCCTGTTGGGTAATATTATAATCAAAACGCGGAGCCCATTTCCTAGCACCTAGTCTCGCAGTAGTAGAGCAATTATCTACCATATAAGAAACACCTCTGGCATGCATGTACGGATTAAGTGAATCGACAGATTCTATGACCGACTCGTTCACAATTTCTGAGATAGGATGTCCTTTCTCCAAAAGAATATCAATCTGAGCCATCATAGCTGCGATATAAACACCTGCAGAAAAGGGAACAATAGGAATCTTGGACTCATCTCTGGTTTCTCTGACTTCTTTGCCAACTTGCCACATGCGAGTTGTATCAATCTTGCCCATAGGTATTTTATGATGGCGTTTGCAGGCTTGCAACACTGACTTGATCTCATTGCCACTTTCTACATCTTCATAACATTCAATTAGAATATCATATGCAGGTAGATAAGAAGCACAGTAAGCTTTCGCAAATATTTCCTTTCCCTCCTCATTCAGTTCATCATACACAGCACGGATGCCTTTCTTTGATATACTAAATACGTCAGTGGTCCAGTAATGCTTCCTACAAGAACTTAAAAACAAAATTGTCACTGAAACACTAAACCAACAATAACGACTAAACAAGAAATCAACAATCTACAGGATACAGCAACCACTAAAATGCCACACATACCCAGAATATACCTGAAAGACATTCATCTAATCAGGCAGGCTCTGAAAAGTAAAAGAAGAGCCTATACCAATACGCCCAGACCATACTGCAACAAGCTGTAACATAGAACCTCCACATCTTCTATAGACAGAAAGAACATGGAGTTGACTAAATGCACAAAAAAACGGATATAGCCATGAAAGTGAAAGCATACGAAACCAACAACCAAAACGCATTAGAGAGAGACAAACTATAACATTAAGATCGAAACCGAACTTTTTTCCAATACTGTCCAAATATCCCAGTAAGAATCCATGAGAAAGACCTAGCGTCGCACCTGGTTTCATTGCTTTCATGATAGCTTCATAGTTCTCCACAGTGGCGGCATCCGAAATAAGAAGCAAAACAAGATCACTTTCTGCAATAACGTCTAACATATCCCCAAGAGTACCTTTTTCTTCAGAGAATCCTGCCTTCCTTGCTTCTTGCATCGATCTAGAACCGGAACGAAGACCAACCTTGACTGTAATAGGTAATCCACAAGACTCAAAAGTGTCCCTTAAATTCTGTGCCTGTGCAGGACCTTGAGAACCCCAGCCAATAACTCCGACTTGCTTTACTTTTTGAAACGCCTTTGGAAGAGCTTTAAAAACATCTCGTCCGCCCTTGACGATGTATTCGTAACCATCAACAAGCCAAACTTTTTCCTTCTGAAAACTTTTGGTATCAAAATCCAAGTTCTCTTTCGTAACTCCCTCTCTTTTAGGGACTGTTGTTGTCATAGATACGCATCTCCCAGACTGTTCAGAGTTCTAGAGAAATTTCAACATTGTCACACAAAATTTGTCAACACTTACCTTCCCACGAAAGGTAGCCAAGGGAAGCTTCGTCAGGGGCGAACGAAAAACAAACTTTGAACTATTAAGAGTCTCGCCAAAAGACTTTGGTTTAAAACGCAACTGGTTTACATAAGGACTACTGGTGATAAACGCTGACATGACGAGTGAAGAAAACCTGAGAAATCGGCGCAACTATCGAAATGGACAGCTCTCTTTGGAGTTCCTTTTGGCACAATCTCATGTTCGCTGAAGATTTCTCATTTGGAGAATTCATATTCAAGTTGCAAAAAATATGCAATAGAAGTATTTCACAAAAATAAGCAAGCATTGATATAGTTCATGAACAATTGTTAAGTTCATTGACTTAGCCAATGAAATTTTCCTCATTGATAATTCAGAGCAAAACCGGCTTTGAGTCTGCTTTGTGTTGGTCACTTTATTATTGTGCAAATGAATGCCAATTTTAGCGGTAGAATCATCGTGCAGGCTATTTTTGTGCTCAAGATACGTAGTTATTCATCTTTCCTTTCGAATTCGTAACAACTGTAAAAATTAGAATTTGCTATTATGAATAACAATGTTAACAAAGCTTAAAACCCGGACAAAGAAAGACAAATGAAAATCTCAAATACCAACCGATCCTCAGTTTTTTCATTCAGACTTTGAGGTTCTACCGATCATTCACTTTATCCAATTATTAGAGAATTCTCAGAAGAACAGGAATATAAACTTATTTGCATAATGTTAGACAAGTCCAATTAAAAAACTATTCAGAGTGACATAGTATAAGGAGTTCTGAAGTCTTTCCTCATCATGAATAAAAGATGGAAGCTAAAATTATGTTATTCGTTTGAATCAATCGTCTTTAATATTTATTCGCTAATATGGCGGACTACTGGATATCGCAACAACGTCACTATTGCAAATATTGTAACACTTGGATAGCTAATAATAAAATTCAGATGCAGCAGCACGAAAATGTAAGTACGGAAACATGTGTATACAGTTGTTTGACTTCAACTGGTCTAGGGTTTACGCCACAAGCACAATGTAGAAAACTATTTGAAGAGGTCGCACCGTGAGAACGAAACGAAAAAGAAGGAATCCAAGCAGATAGAGAAGGAACTTAGGAGGATAGATGCGGCAGCAAGGCTAAGTATGTATGGAGGTGGTAAGACTGGCTCTGGTACGCCTAATACTGCGGAGGCCCCAACATGTTCGTCCAACCAACTTGGAACTTTGTCGTCAAACGTTGGAGGGAAGTGCTTTACGCTTCCACAACAGAAAGTTGCATTGAATGGTATTCAAATCTTAGGTCAGTCCGATGAGTACGGAGGATATTATGACAGCAATGGGGGGTACTACGACAGAAACGGTCATTACTTTATTTATGATTATCAAAGTCAACTCTGGCATTACGTTGGTTGGTATGGAAATAATACGAATGTAGATACACAAAAAAGCAACAAATGATGTTTGGAGCAAACTGTTATTCAATTGAGGCATTTCATCTACAAGTCAGGGTGTATCCCTTCTCACTTGCCAGATATAAATAAAACCATCGTCGCCACAAGAAGCAAACACGTAACCATCCTAATAGAATTAAGAACAACAGAATATCATGTAAGAACTAACAAACCAGTGGATTCCATTTCACACAATTGATATCCCCTTCATGGGCGTTCAGCAGGACAGCCGCAATAGAAAAAGGTTCGGCATGATGAGAAACTTCTCCACTATCGTCAGCTAAATCCCGATGAGGAGCAAATTGTTCTTCTGTGACGTCTGAAGATTCATTCCTTCTCAAAGCATTCTCTTGATAAATGTGTAATGCGTCATCGCCACCTCCAGTTACTACAAGGCCACTTTGATGGGACCAATCAACTGTGTAGATAGCTCGCTCATGCTGGTCTCTTAATACACAAAAAGTTTCCCAGGAAGGATCCCGTCCAACTTCATCTGTACGTCTAGGAATTTGTCTCCAAAATATAACACTTCGATCGTCTGAAACAGTGACAAGTCTCTCTCCAAATTTATCAAATGAAGCTGCCCATACAGTTGACGAGTGTCCACTTAATACAGAGCAACAATACCAATCGTACTCATCTTCGACCCACATTCTTACAGTGTTGTCATAACTACAAGAACATAACAGCTCCTTACAAGGATGCCAAATCACATACTTTACATCTTGTGTATGTCCTTCCAGTATACTCAGTGACTCGAAATCATCCTTGTCGATTCCCAATTCCCACAACCATATCGTTCTGTCTCTACTACAACTCGCTAAAAGCGCACCTGAAGAGGAAAAAGCAACACACTTGATCTCACTTTCATGACCTTCTAAAGTTGAAGTTAATTGAAGTTTGGGAGGAGCAGTTAAGATCTCCTGTAAATTCAATTCGGAGCCTTCTTCACAGTTGCTGCTTAATCTCATGGTATAAACATATGAGTCAAAACTACCACAGGCCAAGAAAGGCAACCTTGGATTAAAAGCAACGCATCTTAAAGTTCTTGGAAAAAGATTAGCTCCAAAAGTTGCAAGGCAGCACCACTCTTGAGGCTGTTCGGAGTCTTTTTGGATCACTTCGGTTTGTTTATTGTCTCCAGTTTGAGATGCCCAAAGTCTTACCAAACAGTCACTTCCCGCCGAAGCGAGTATGGAAGCAGTAGGACACCAAGAAATAGACCATATTGGATCCTTCCTACCTGTTGCCAGCGTCGCAATTTTGTGAAGCCGCATTCGACGTACAATTCTCCAACGGCTCTTGCAAGAATATTTTGTGTATCTCAATTGTGTAACAATTTCAGTCGGACAGCAACGGATTGAAACTACAATTTATTTCCAATTGCTATTCTCCCCAAGACGACTTCAGATTCCCCCCAAAAATCCTTTTCACTACTATTCTCACGTCACGGAATACTCGCCAAAGACAAAAAGACACCACAGTAAAGGTTATTCTCAATATGCTTCTTAGAATTATAACCACCATGAACAAAGACGTCTTCCAATGATATCCATTCAATCTCTTGAACAATTTCATTACAACTTGTCTATTGCGCTGGGTCGCCTCCTTTATATCCTTTCGTTTTTCCATCGAATTGCATGAAGATGTAGAAATCGATAACAGAGACGCTGCAGGAGGAGGTCGCAAGTTGTCAGGCAATAATACAAATTCTAATCTATCCAAAACATAAAACAAATATCGACAAATATTACGGGCAAATTGAATAACTAACAATTCTCGCAAGAAACTACCTCCAGGTGATATTAGGAAACTTATTAAGAGATATGCAGTTAACTCTTCTTCGTTGCTCGAAAACATATTTCCAAGATAGGAACCAGAACCCGATAGAGAGGAAGTTCGAAGGTATGAACGAACGATATGTGACTGGGAATGTATTGAGGCAACAACAGCATCGTGCAATATATTGTCAATTCGGTCCCAACAAGGGGAGCCACTTTCTCTATCAATAATATAGTTTTCCAATGCATGTTGAAGCTGAGGTGCAGGGTCATATAGCATTCTTGAAACAACATAAGGATAAACCACGTCTTTCACATCAAATGATGTATCGGCAGTTCTTGCTAGCGACTCTAAAGTAGAGAGAGCTCTCAAGTTGTTCAAAAAGTATGGAGGAATCACGAAAGGAAACCGGCTTGCAAGTAAAACAAGTTTTTCTGGTAAACCATGAAATGAAAATGGTTCTTGCGAGAAGGTTTCTTGTAGAGCCAAAATTAATTCGGGAATATGGTTGTCCAAGTCGTTTGACTGAATGAGAGCAAGGCTTGCAAAGTCTTCAGCAAGAGATGGATAGTCTCCAATCATCAAATGAAAGAATGTACATATCATAGAATACATCATTGCCTCAGGAACATGTGAAACCAATCCAAAATCTAAATACGCTAAACGTCCGTCCTTCATGCGAACAAGATTGCCTCCATGAGGATCCGCATGAAGAAACCCTGTTTCTAACAACTGTTTTAAAGAAAACTGAATGCCAATTTCAACCAGTGCTGCATCTTCTTTCCGAATAAAATTCCCTTCATTTACAATTTTTTGACCATCTATCCATTCCATGACAAGAATTCGTCGGGTAGAGTATTCTTGAAATACGGATGGGATATAAATTCCAGGAATATCGCCATAAAGTTTCTGAAAACGAATCATATTCGAACTTTCTCCTTTATAATCAATTTCTTCATAGAGTCGAGTTCCGAATTCGTCCACCGCCATGACGAAATCCGTTTTAGACTAGTACATATGTAAAATGTCAAATAACAGAATAAATATTTCAACTCACTTTTAATAGTTTAGTAAGAGTAAATGCCAAACCCCGTAAAATGTAAGAGTCCAGTGCAATCGACTCTGCAATATCTGGTCTTTGAACCTTTACGGCTACATCGACGTTATCTAGACGAGCTTTGTAAACTTGACCCAAACTTGCTGCTGCTGCAGGTTCTTTAGAGATAAAGTCAAATATTTGGTCAGGCGTTGCTCCAAGTTCTTCAGTGATAAACTCAAATGCTCTTTCTGTCGAAAAAAAAGGTAAACTATCCTGGAGCTTCTGAAGTTCTACAACTCCGTAATGACCAACAATATCCGGTCTGGATGCTAAAGTTTGCCCGAATTTAATAAACGCAGGTCCCAGTCGAGTTAGCATTTCTCTCAATTTTGAAGCCCTTCGCTGCCATTTCCATTCCCAAAATTCGTATTTTCTTTTCATTCGCTCTTTCATCTGCTCCTCGAAAAGAGCAATCGGACTCTTTCCTCCAAAATGCTGCCTTTGAAGAATAGGAAATCCGTTTCTAGGCCAAGGCGACTTGCGGAAGAAATGAAAGATATGGAAAAAGTTGTCCTTCCAAAAAGAGGGCACAGAATATGTCTCATATGTGACTTGTTCATTTTGCAACGGTTCACTCTTTCGAACTGTCAAGAGGTCGTGACCGTCCTTAGCTAAAGAAGACATCTTCTCCTCGTTCGGACCAAACAGACGATATGAAGTCAAATCCACTAAGAGGCCAGTTGAGAACTGCGCAAGTTCACAAGCAATGGAAACCAGACGGAAAAACACTTTCTCAGGATAAAGTCGAAAATAGGCAGCAATTGCTTGTGCATCATAAATGGATGGCAATGAAACACGTCTTGAAGAACGATCAGACACCATCATTCCCCAAAAAGAGTACACAGTAATAACTCCAACAAAACCAAGTCTCTTCATAAGAAGCACGAAATTTTCATATGCTTCCAATTTCCAATATTCCAATGCTCTTACTAGTTCTTTTCCGTCCAGTTGAAAACGAATTTTTTTGTCATTCTTCACATCTTCTTCCTGAAACAGCTCCTTACGAAATCTTCGGTACAAATC
This sequence comes from Galdieria sulphuraria, assembly GCF_000341285.1. NCBI lineage: Eukaryota > Rhodophyta > Bangiophyceae > Galdieriales > Galdieriaceae > Galdieria > Galdieria sulphuraria. The sequence goes on from NW_005178441.1 coordinate 55,453, forward strand.
CTCACCTCGTCGTACATGCGCATCCTTGTATTCTGGAAACAAACGTTCCTTTTGAGCTTGAAAATCATTCACGGCCGCTTCATCGACAAGTTCTTCATTCAACTGCTTTGGATATACTTTGGCTATTTTATTCTCTTTATCAGTCTTCCACGGATTTGAAGAGTCAAAGCTCAAAGATTGTGAGTGCATTTGAAAGTACGATAAAAAGCTTATAGTCGAGAATGAGAAAAGCAAGGCCAATACTTGGCTTTTTGATAACGTGAAAGTGGAAGTCGTTTCAAATGTCCGTTGCGAACGGTTACTTGAAACGTTACCATTCTCCTTTTCGATAGAATGGTCTTTCTCAGAAGATAACTTTGAAAAAACTGTTTTTGCTCCAATTCCGGGTCTTGTTGTTCTTTTGTAGTCCTTTACCAGTGTTCGAAAATCGTTTCTCCAACAAGAACAGCTTTTCTGTATGTTAAAACTTCTGGTTGTCACACTGCTCTTCAAGTGGAAAGAAATAAGAAAAAGCAAAACTCCTTTCATTTTTCCACATTAGGCTGCAACAAGGTGGTGAATAATACTAGGCTATCAATCATATACTGCAACTACCATCGAAGTGTTCCAACATCAAACTATCGATGAGTTTCCCAAAGTTGGGATTGACGGTCCCTTTATGAGTCAAACAACTTTCGTATATCTGCCTTGTTTAGGTTCGCTTAGAGAAAAAGGTATTGAAGACAAGCTTAAAAGAAAATCTACAGTATCCTGCTGTTATCGGTCTACTGATGGCCCAAGTAACAAAGGTAACAAGGATTGGCTCCAGTTTGTATTTTCTGAGAAAGAGGAAAAGTTGGAAGAGTTGGAGTATGCTTTTTGGAATGGCAATCCTCCAACTGAACTTTGGAAGCAGAATGATGCAGAGGAGTTCATGAACCGTTATTTTGTAGAAAATCCTCTCGTTGATGAAAGAGGACCAAGGCTACCGTTTATATTCCGGTGGTTGCTTCCCCTGCTCAAGTCCATAGGATCATTTTCTTTTAACCTTGAAAATGTGGTTGCTGTTTTGGTTCTGTTGCTAATACTTTACTTTGCAGTGGTTCTTCTGCTTTTGTTGTTTCAAACCGTGTCTCGACTCGTTGGAACCATCGCAGTTTCCATACTGCTGTCTACGTTGCTTATA
>NW_005178441.1:57246-174032 GCF_000341285.1 Galdieria sulphuraria
AGCTTGTGACGCGATGCCGCTCTACGAACTCCTTGGAGTTTCTTCCAGGAAGTCGGCGACTTTTTTCAGTCAACACAAGTTTTGGACTCGTGAAAAGAAGCTTGAGCACCCCCTATTTAGAGACTATACTACATTTCATCGACAGAGAGAGTGCAAACGTCTTCCCAGTAGTTTCTCGGGGCTTCACAGATTCACAAGTGACAGGGTTTCACAATTCTCTTCTAGACAGAAACCATCACTTAATAATTTTTTCTTGAAGAGGCTTTACTCTTCCGGTTCCAAGAGAGACTATTATGATATCCTAGGTGTACCTAAAAATGCAAGTCAACAAGAAATCAAGAAGGCATACTATCGTTTGGCTAAGGAGTATCATCCTGACTCTGGCGCTAAGGGAGATAAAAATAAGTTTATGGAGATAGGCGAAGCTTACGAAGTTCTTTCAGATGAGAAAAAAAGGTCTATTTATGATCAGTATGGTCGTGAAGGTGTCCGAGCAGCCGACGCAGGAGGAGATGCTAGGTCTTCGGCAGGTTTTGAAGGTTTTGGGCCTGGTGGTTTTGCGTCTGCTGAAGAAATATTTCGAGAGTTTAATGAGTTTTTTGGAGGCCGTGGCTTCGGTCCGTTTGCTGGCGGAGGAAGAAGAACAGGATCGCAGACTGCAGTTAGAGGTTCCGATGTAGAATTGCGAATATCCTTAGACTTTATGGAAGCAGCAAAGGGTTGCGAGAAAGAAGTTCGTTTTACAGGTAAAGTTGAGTGTAGCAAGTGTAACGGCAGTGGCTCCTCTTCCAGAGGTATGGCTACTCAAGCTTGCACGGCTTGTGGAGGTTCTGGAACAGAAGCCTTTTCACAAGGCTTTTTTGCCTTTGAAACAACTTGTAGGAAGTGTGGTGGAAGTGGTCAAATCATTCGGGATCCTTGTGGAGCGTGTAACGGAACAGGTGTTACCACTGGAAGTCGTTCAGTTCGAGTCAAGGTTCCACCTGGTGTAGACACGGGTACAACTCTTAGAGTTGCGAAGAAAGGAGAAGCCGGGTTACGAGGAGGTGGTGCTGGAGATTTGTTTGTAAGAATACATGTGGCAGAAGATGAATATTTTCATCGTGAGGGTGCGGACCTACACGTAGTTGCTCCGATAACGTTTGCACAAGCTGCACTGGGGGGAACCGTAAGAGTCCGTACTTTGGATGGGGAAATCGAAGTAAAGATACCATCCGGGAGTCAATCAAATGATATGAAAGTTATCAGAGGTCGAGGTCTTCCAAAGATTGGCTCAGGTGGTTATGGCAGCCAGTACGTTCACTTTCAAGTGGTGGTTCCGACACAGCTTTCTCCGAAACAAAGGCAGTTGATAGAAGAGCTAGCAAGAGAAGATCCGGAGATTTTGCAGACAACAAACTCTGCAAATGGCAGAGGTGGAAGAAACATGGCAAAGCATTTCTTCCAAAAGCTGCGGGATATGTTTGGTAAAGAAAGTCACGCAGAGAAGTCACAGACCAAAGAAGGAACGGGATGATTTTGGTATGAAGAACCGAAGTGACTGGTTTTTCCTTGTTCTGTTTGCTCTTTTTGTTCTACCTGTAACGACTAAGTTTATATCTATAGAAGTGTATGCAAACGTTGTTCACAGACAAATATAGATATATATACATATAATTTATGATGCAATTTGTGCCGTTCTTGCAGAAAGGTTTTGTTGGCGAAATCTGGTCAGGAATAATATAAATACTATAAGAATAAAAGGTTCGTTCTCTCATTTAGTTTCTACGCTAAGTGAATTTTGACAAATTTCGGCCAATTCCTGTAAATCTTCGTCTCAGTCGGAACAAAAGTCTTATTTATTTCACATTCGTTCCAAGAAACCTTTTTTACGGAAGAAGCCAAAATTGGTCGCACTATTTAGAACTACCATTGCCAGCGTGGACGTTCACTGCCACTTGTGGAGCTGTTGTATCACTGGGAGGTTCTGGATTAACCCAACCGCAAGCTATCAAGTAATCGTACACTCGAAGGACCTTAACTGTATCGTACTTTATAAGGTCTTTGACATCTTTCCTTCGTAAAAAACCTGCTTTGGCAGATTCACGGATAAGATGTTCCTATAAAAAAAGACAAGTTATCATCAAACCTTCGATAGGCAATTAATCGTACCTTGAAAATCAAAAGTTGCTGGGGGCAGATTTTTAAATTCTTGCACAGCGTTAGTTCTGTGGTTGACAGCAGTTCGGCTCCATCCATTTCTTCAGGGCGACTAATATCCTCTCCAAAATTTCCCTTTTCTGACTGGTCTATACAAAATGTTCTTAGAAACTGTATGAAATGATAAATGAAATCATATTACTCAAGTCAAGAGTTGATAAATGCTTCGGCTCTATCTCGTTGTACTCTTCCATTGTCTTTGCTCCAGCGAGTCGAACTGGTAGTAAATCGGAAATTTGACTTCTTAGTTCTTTCTCTTCTGAAGATGATCTTATCAACTCAAGAAAATCCTCTTGTGGCATAAAACGAGCAAAAACGCACAGCTTTTCATATAGTTCACGTTCATATGAACTTAGGCTGTTCATAAGGGCTTCCCGTCTTTTCGTGTCCAACAGCTCTCTCTTTAGAAGGAAATCCTTCCTCATTTCTCTTTCATCCAATTTCGCATTGTATATTTCTAAAAGTCGCAGTTTTATCTCCTTCTCCTTTGCACGAGTTAGTAAAACAAATATCGACATATGCAAAGAGTTCAACTTAACGGTGTTGTTATCGTTGGGAGAGATTTCCATATCTGCTAAAATCTCTTCCGCTTCATTTGACCATTCATAAACAAAATCTCCTCGTTTAGGCATCCAACCTGCATTGTCATCCTCCGTATAATGATGCATAACACGCAATGACTTGGGGTCTGGATCCGTCACAAAAATAGAACTATCAAAAGAAGTCAGATTTCATTGAAAGATCAGAAACAATCATACTAATCAGTGTTATCCCGTGAAAGAACAGTATTAGGGTCGGGTAGAGGTGAATATTCGCTATTAAAATAAGTACGAACATAATGCGCTCTGGTCTCCAACGGGTGTCTTGTTTGAATATGCTGAGCAACTTCCGTCCAGTTATCCAACCCGAATCTTTCCAGGCCATCCAAAAGAAATTCCTCTTCTAAAGCAGTCCTACACAAAATAAGCGAGTTTGCTAATATTTATGACACAAGTTGCTTACCAGTCTTCGCAGTATAAGGGAGAGTAAATGGGAGATATCACACGATATGGACTATCTTCACGGTGTGGCCACAGCGTAAGGCCATTCCAAAAGCAGTCGACGCACAAGTCAAAATCCTGACACTCTGCACAACGAATATGCAATACTCTACTCACATCTCTTTTACCTAAAAATAAGATAAACGATTATGACTCAACATGTCGAAAGGAGCCATTCTCACAATAATTGCAATAATATACAATGGAGCCTTGACTCGAAAGTCTCGAGGAAGACTTTGTTCGTGCTCTCTTATTCCTGTGACCATCTTGTGAGTTTCCTCGATTGTCTTTTGTCCCACTTTCAGACAACTTTGGGTTGGTTGACTTTTTGGAAGAATCCATTCTTCCAAAAGTCACCGACAAGAACTGCAGGAATCAATCCAAGATAAGAAATCAAGTTTAGATTGCACTGACTGTGACGGTCGGTCAGCAAGTTATGCTTTATTTATGATGTATAGAGCACAGAAGGTTTATAATCATTAAGGATAATGTAAAGATGCGTCTTTCTCTAACATTCAGTCTTTATTCTTTCAAGACCTTGATACAATTATTTTGTAGGCCACTAAATTCTATTTCAGCACTTTTAAAAACGGAGAAGTTTCACAAAGTTGATTGAAATAGGAAGAAAGAATATGAAAGAAAACAACAGCAATACGAAAAGGGTATGAAATGGGAATGAATGACGTTCAATGTTTTGATTGCAAGTCAAAAGGAAGATGAGTTTGGAAGTTCCTTACAGTTGAATAGGAATTTGCGGGCCCTAGACTAATACGATTCTGGTAAATGGCAGTTTCTAAAAGTCAAAAGCGTCAGAGAATTCCACTTCAGTCACCTTTTGCTCATATATTTGAGGAGCAACAAAGGGACTCGGAATTTTATGAGGAGCGAGTGCGAAGAGCTCTGGAAACGCTGCCGCCTGTAAAATTTGCTTTCGCTTATGGATCAGGAGCAATTCCTCAGATTGGTTAGTTTGCGGTGCCGTGGTTTTTCTGGTAGATTGATCTTTTATGATAGGAAGCTATAAGGAAGCTACTATGCTTGATCTTATTTTAGTTCTCGAAGACTCGTTTGAGTGGCATCGAGAAAATATGAAGAAGAATCCATCACACTACGCTTTTATTCCAAAGTTGGTTGGTCCGAAATTGACCAGTTCAGTCCAAACTTGCAAAGTAGGTGTACCTGTTTTGTACAACACGCTAGTTCCTTTCCAGGGTGGTCTTATGAAGTACGGTTGTGTTGGTTTCTCAGATCTCTTGGAAGATCTGCAATCTTGGAAATATCTCTTTCTAGCAGGGCGGCTTCATAAACCTGTGAGAATGTTTGTTCCTTCAAAGTCCTTGAACTGTGATCCAAGAACAGGAGAGACATTTGATGTAGATCTTGCAGAGATGAATCAAGCTCTTATGGATAACTTGGAAGCTGCGTTGAGTGCAGCAATAATTCTATTGCCTGTAGAGTTTACCGAAGCTTCTTTATTTCAAAAGATATCACAGTTATCTTATTATGGCGATATCCGTTTCACATTCTCAGCTGAAAACCCACACAAAATTTCCAACATTGTCTCAGCAAATTTGCTATCTTTTCGGAACCTTTATAATGAAGCTTTAAGCTCTTTGCTTGGAGATCATCTTTTACGGGTTCATTGCTCTTCTGGAAATGGTCGCCATGTTTATGTAAAACAGGATAACCACAGTTCTTCTTTATTAGGCCTGTTGCAACGGATACCATCTCATTTTGTCAAGCGTTGTTATTGTAGTATGTCGACTAGTTCTCAAGACATATGCCCAGATAAACTTTATGTAGAAGAAGCAAGAAAAACAATATCACAGTTTGGAACGAGAACTTGTCAAGATATTTTGAAAAAGACTTTCAAAAATACGGTTAGGAATTCTAGCATTGGTCAGGCATTCAAGGGCCTTTTTAGTGCAGGTATCAAACTTCTCTCCTGTGAAAAATTGATTATATAGTATTCTCATAGGACCGTTGAGATCTTGTGTTTATCTCCTGAAGAAATGGCAGAAAGGTATTCGTTTCTAATGAAGTGAATTGATAACTTTTGGATTTGCTTTTGGTGGTGGGATGAACAACGACTTTGGAAGAAAACGAACTTCACCAAGTGAAAGAAATGTTTCTTGTTTATTTGTAGTTTACATTTCCGTGATTTGTGTGGTAGTATGTATATTCCTAGTGGTTAGAACGATGAGAAAGGGCAATTCTCCGGTGAATTGGCTTCAAGTAGAGAAAAAACTGCGGTTCATTGACTCTCGTTTCAACGCTTCAGTATATGTTATAGACTTGTCAGGAGACTTGAACAATTCACCTTTTTTCAAACTCTCTCGCTCAGCCTGGTCACTTTTCTCTAAAAATAGAATAGACTATGTTGCTTTCTTCTACAAGGAACCCCCCTTCCTAGTAAGCAACAGGTACTTTTATCGCGCTCTGGAATCCCTTGAAGAAAGTCCAATTCCTGGCTTTGGAATCGCACTGACAACTTGTGGCTGCTTAGTACCCAGTTATATTTTGGAAAACTTAGAAATAAGATTGGAAGGTCTTGAATGTTTAGCGTTACCAGGATTCGTCATTGATAAGGAGTTTGTTGTTTGGTTTGATAGTGATGCGGAAGAAATAGGTTCTCGCAATCTTAGTAGATACTGCCGAAATCCTAAACTTTTGAATATGCGAATATTTCCCTTGTTTGACAACGCGTTACGACAAGCAAGAAGCGAATTTGCCCGTTTACTTGAAAAACAGCGCAATGAATTGTTAAGAGCCTTTTAAGGAGCAATAGTTTCTATTATGGGCAAATGAAAAACTTTATAAGGGTTTGCTTAGACCGTATTGTAAGATATCGACCGCTGTCAACGTAATAATCTCTGCAGGTTCTTTCATTTCGTTAGGATCAGGTGGCAGCCTTGCTCCTGGAGGTCTATTTGCTAGCAATCCTAAAGAGATATTGGTATTTATTCAATATTGTCAACTGCTAATTTGCTTACTTTGAACTATCTTCTTTCTAGCTCGTAGATAGTCCTCTTTTCGCAGAATCGCCTGTTTCAGTGCAGCTGCCTGGTTTATGTACAAGATTGATGAGAATTGACCCCCTTTTTCGTTATCCAGTAGTTCTTCGACATAGTTTCGGACACTTAAAGCCTAAAAATATTCAGTTGAAAAAATTTCTGGTTTCAACGAGGAAACAACTGCACCTCTTCTTTAGCTTCTCTACTGTTTTCGCAACGTATACCAACTACGGCACCGCTTACCAAGAATGGCACCGTTTCATGTTCTTGTGCAAATTCAAACGCCCTCGAAAGGATCTTCGCGTCATCTTGTGCATTGTGACGGTACAAAAAGCCAAAAGGAGCACAGTTAACTCTCCTATGTTCTTCAGCTAAGAAACATGTGCCCTACCAAGAGACAAGCTTACGACGCATCTGAGATAGCAATCTGGAGCGACGATGACTCCACCAATAAACCCAATACTCTTTGTAAACCAGAAAGACTCTTTTGAAAGGAAACAGGATCTGTGAAGGTTTTCAATGCGCGACCAGCGCTGACTCCCATACTGAAACAACTCGACTCGACCAGCTAAGAACCGTCCAAAGAATTTTCAATCCTCATTGGCTTTTCATTCTTTCCTCTTCCTATTTATTTATCGTTTTCAAGCTTGACCTATTTGCACATTCTTGCCATCTGATTGACAAGATGATGCTTTTAACCTTAGTTTCGAAGGAGCACCATAGTGAAAAATAAATCCGTCCTTTTGTTCTTCAATGATGTCATTTCTGCTTTATGAAAGAATACAAATGTACTACAGAAAGAAGAATCTAAAGGCTACAGTTTGTTGGAGTCGGATTGTCTTTTTCGTTGAAAGTTATTTTACAAATAGACGAGACATGTCAACTGTTTTTCTAACATGCAAGTTGTTGACTGCTAAAGGTGATTTATAGAGTAGCAAATATAAACTTATTTGACGTACGAATAAACTCAAAACCTAGCCTTTCTACATGCATAAGTCGTCTGTGAAAGAACTAACGAAATGAAGCATCTGTATATAAGAGATCATCTTTCATCCCTTCACTTGTGAAAATTGATTATTAGTCCTTGATAAGATGTCGGCTTCAGCAGGCTTGGAATCAGTAACGGAAAGAGGATCCAACGTAGTACTTCACTCCTATTATGAAAGGAAACTTGACGAACTTGAAGGTTTTATAAGGGAGAAAGAGGATAACTTAAGACGTTTAGAAGCGCAAAGAAATGATCTGAATTCAAAGGGTACGTCCGTCCGTCTTTGTTTTTCTAAGTTTTAACAGCGAACTAGTTAAAAACCTTCGAGAGGAACTCCACATATTGCAAGAACCTGGGTCATATGTTGGTGAAGTTGTAAAAGTCATGGGACGTTCGAAAGTTCTGGTGAAAGTTCAACCTGAAGGGAAGTACGTTGTAGACTTGGACAAGGAAATCGATATCAACAGTATCACTCCCAACTTAAGGGTAGCACTAAGGAACGACTCTTACTCGTTGCATAAGATACTTCCTAGCAAAGTAGACCCCCTTGTGAGTCTTATGCGAGTTGAAAAGGTTCCAGACTCTACTTATGACATGATTGGAGGCCTTGACAAGCAAATTAAAGAGATAAAGGAAGTTATCGAGCTTCCAATAAAACATCCAGAACTCTTCGAGTCGCTCGGTATAGCGCAACCAAAGGGAGTTCTCTTATATGGTCCCCCGGGTACTGGCAAGACTTTGTTGGCAAGAGCTGTGGCACATCACACGGACTGTACCTTTATTCGAGTATCAGGAAGTGAACTTGTGCAGAAATATATAGGGGAAGGAAGTAGAATGGTTCGTGAGTTGTTTGTGATGGCTCGTGAACATGCTCCTTCCATTATTTTTATGGATGAGATTGATTCAATTGGTTCGACTCGTATTGACTCTGGAAATTCCGGTGGTGGTGACTCGGAAGTGCAAAGGACTATGTTGGAGCTTTTGAATCAGCTCGACGGTTTCGAACCGCACCAGAATATCAAAGTTCTGATGGCAACCAATCGAATAGATATTCTTGATCCTGCATTGCTTCGTCCTGGTCGGATTGATAGGAAGATTGAGTTTCCTAACCCAAATGAGGATGCTAGATTTGATATTTTGAAGATTCATTCGAGGAAGATGAATCTAGTTCGAGGTATTGATTTGAAGAAGATTGCTTCGCAACTGCATGGGGCAAGTGGAGCTGAGCTAAAGGCAGTTTGTACAGAAGCTGGAATGTTTGCCCTACGGGAGAGAAGAATACATGTGACCCAAGAAGATTTCGAGATGGCTGTAAGCAAAGTAATGAGGAAGGACTCGGAACAAAATATGAGTTTAAGAAAGCTTTTCAAGTAAATGGCAGGAGTATCTACGTTTGTTGAGCTGCGATCGGTTACTTGTCGCGTGCGATACTTGTTGTTGGGTATATAAAAGTCAATTGATTGCTGTTACCGATAGCTCAAGTAAATATCTTTCATTTTACGAATGCAACATTGTGAGATATCTTATAGTATTTTAAGCTTGTAACTAGGAATAGATATTTTGGATAAGATCACTTCACAAGTGAGGCTCATGACTACATTCGAACACAACTTCCTTTGCAGTTTTCTTCCCTCCCTTATTATTAGCAACTCTGTAAATTGTTCCTATTTCTGAATCCTTGAATTCCCAAAGAAATTTCATCAAAGAAAAAAAAAGCAATTCATCCATAAGAGGGACGAAGGCGCACATTTTGATATATTGCCGCGAAAAACGAGGTTTTGCCTCTTAATGTTACAAGTTGCAAATAAAATGAAGCCTAAGAAAGCAGAAAAATTATTCTTTGCCAAGTTGGTGAGCCTGCAAACAGCAAAGTTTCTAGGTATGTCTTCCCTTATCATCTTAATTATGCACATTTCGTACAAAGGTATCACAAGTCTTTCTCACATACTTTGAAAACATATGAATGAATGAATATAAAAAATAGAAACAAGAGAAATGAGAAGAGCTTTCAAAGCGGTGGATTGCAAGAAACACGCGAACTATCAATCTTCAACATTTGAGAGATCTCTTATTAATCCATTGATAGCCAATTTTACCTTGAGTTCGACTGAACATATCATTCATTGGTACAACTTCTGTTTGGATATAGATGATCACTGGCTTTGGATACAGTCTCACAAACTGCATCAAGACTTGTGTGTTTTCCAGTGCTACAAGTCTTCCTACGCATCCAAAAGGCCTGAAGTTCGAATGTGGGCCTCTCTAAAGTCTCGTCATTATACGAGTCTGCAAAGGAGCATACATCATTTGCCGACCAACGACACTTTATTAAGTATACAAACAAGAAATAATCCCCTTTTGTTCCCCTACCCTCTGTTCATCGCTAGACATAATCAACATCTTCCGGTAAGTTTGCTTCAAAGAGCGGTTGAACAAAAACACTTATAGTAAATACAGCATTTTCTCGAGGAACTTCTTGCAGCTTACTCAATAGTTTCTAGTGTGACATCCATGCCAGAGCTAAAACTCATCTCAAAACATAAGATAGTGTTTGTTGCATTTCCAAATGTTTCAGAGAAACTAGTATTGAATCCACAGACATGGCATGGGAACATTGTCCTCATAGTGAAAGAAACTGTTCAACGTTATTTTGGTATCGAGTTGGTAATTAAGGGAGCAGAAACATTCTTAGAAATGCGCAGAGCCCTAAAATCACCATTTCTTTGCTTCGAACATATATTTTACAACACTCGAGCAGCTCAAAGGCCTGAATCTTACACGCATTGGCTGTATTCGAATGATGCCAGTGAAAGACTCCAGAAGGTCATTCATATGAAACTCAAGAAGCCATCATTTGCACAACTTTCTCCTGAGCCACTCTCAAAAATAATTATGATACAGAGAAACACAACAAGACGCATACGGCGAGCTGAAATAATGACAAAAGAATTGGAAAAAGTATTTGGTGTCAAGGTTTCCATTATACTCTTCGAATATCTTTCTGCTTTACAACAGGTGGGCCAATATTTAAGTTGTTCTTAAAACTAAATTCCTCTAGGCTCAGTTAATGCACAGGGTGTCTATTGTTATTGCTGCGCATGGAGCAAGTCTCTCAAATATCATTTTTATGAAGAGGGGAAGTGTTCTTATAGAACTATCTCCATCTTTATGCTCGGGAGAGGGCTACTTCGGGGCACTTGCGAAATTTCTTGGGTTGACCTATTTCCATATTTCAGGCATGCATCAAGAGTCCAATGAAACCAACCAACTCTCACCAAGAAATGGATGCAGCAAAGTTTATCGATACAAGGACATTGATATTGAGATGGAAAAACTTTTGCAAGTGGTTAGTGCAGCTATAAACTATATCAGTGAGAGTAATAATAAATAATTGTTCCTTAACATACTCTTTGGATTGTACGGCAGATAGCAGAACGTCTCTGCGCAGCTGAATAGAACACAAAATATTCCATGATAAAAGTGGTATAGATTGCCCTTTTTGGAAACCTTCTATCAAGTATATAGTATATATTTACAGGTGCCAATGATGCCATTCCATGTCTCCCAAACATAATGAAAACTCGTACTTCAGGAAGACTAGCGCAAGAAGAACTTATCTAAGAATCTACAAATTGAAGTAAATTTAGCTCATTTTTTTAACTCTGGCGCAAGCTAACCAGTCAATCTTTTCAATCCAAGCGGACATAATTATTTAGGATATTCGCCTATCAGAATTATGTGCATCAAGAGAATAATGACCATCCTTTGGTGCCTGGAAATTGCAAATGACGAATCAAACATCGATTCAGTCAGTGAATGATGTCGAAATGGACGCGGGCTGAGGCAGCCTTGCAATGAATAGTTTGAGGAACGTACGTAAGAGGCAAAGACGTGTGGACGCAGTAAGTAGATTTCGCTTTTATAAACTGTATTACCGAAATAGTATTCCCTTTGAAAATAGGAAGAGGACCTCTCTTTCTCCAGATCTCGTGCACGTTCACTTGTTCTCGAAGCCAACGGCATAGAGAATCCTCTAGAAAAGTTTGAACTGGACAAGACCATCCAACTCGACCAATTTGAAATTACCTTGGATAGTTATAAGGGTTCCCAACTTTCTTTGGAACTGCGACAATGGTGTTTTCAAGTTGTTGAGAAACACACCCGTCAAGAGTAAGTGTCTATCGTATCTATTCATTCGTTCAGTCTTAATTCGTTGTTATGGATGATATTAAAGTTATGAAAGTGCTGGCCTTTGGAGTGCTGCTGGAAAGAAAGCGGAGCTGCGTTCCGATGCTGCACGATATCTTTTGGTTTGTTAACTTTTTAACAGGCGTGTTTGTGTCCTTAGTCTTTTAAAGGTCCGACACTATCCTCCTATGACTCTAGTTGGATTTGTTCATTACAGATTTACTATTGAAAATTTGGAAAATGTTCTCTATATTTATGAGTTACATGTTGTTGATAGATACCAGGGTCTCGGTGTTGGAAAGAAAGTGGTTCAAATTCTAGAAACGCTAGGACGGCATACAAGTAAGAAGATATTTGATCGTGCATTTTAACAGAAACAAAAATGAATATTTTAGAAATGAGAAAAATGATGCTGACGGTATTTAAAAGAAATGAAGATGCGGTTAGATTCTACAAAGAAAAACTTGGGTTGTATTTTCATTCTTATTTTGTGGAGAAACTGACATTCCTTAGGTTTTCTATGGATGCTTCGTCTCCGCAACTTTATGGGGACATGGAGTGCAAATATGAAATTCTTTCAAAGGACTTGATGAGTTTCCCAGAAGACTGTGTTGACAAGAACAGTGTCATGAGTAAATTATATCGAGTCCATGAACATTTAAATTAAATGCATTTCTCAAAGGAGCAAGTCACTTTTGATTGTTGAATCAAGTTGTCATTATCGATGATGATGGAGTCTTTATCGGCTCCTTCTCAGAATGACGATAGACAAGCTTATATAGAAAGAAGGAAGTTGAAAAGGCTTGAAGCCAGAAAGAGAAGAAAGGAGGTCAAGAGAAGTAGATCTCCTAGAAATAGTTTAATGAATTCCGTTACACCCTCTGAGGCTCCCACAACTCAGTCAGGAACAGAGAATAATAGACGTTGGAGTAAGAAAGACTTGCGAGAAAGGGTATTGACAGAGTCAAACTTTAAGATATGTTTTGACTTATGTGGTGGAGAAGCTTCTTGGGACAAAGTTCAAACCGATAGAGAAATTGTCTCCTTGGTAAAGCAACTGGAGCATTGTTGTTCGCTAAATAAAAAGGCCATCTTGAACCAAGAGAAGCCAGTTTCTATGCATATTGTTGGTATGGGCGAAAGAGTGAAAAGGCAGCTCGAAACTTCGTGTCCGATGTGGACAAAATGGCCTGTAACTTGGAAAGGTGAAGACTTTTTGTATAACCATCTAAAGGACATTATCTACCTTTCTTATGACTCTGCTGAACTTCTGGGTATGCAAGAATGGGAAGGACGTTACAACGAGTGCGATCTTGACCCTAGCAAAGTTTATGTTATTGGAGGACTGGTCGACAGAAATCGTCTCAAGGGAGCTGCGCAACAAAGGGCAACTTATTTAGGTGTGCGTTCTGCAAAGTTGCCGATTGAGAAATTTTTCAAGTTGCAACATGGAACTCCTATACTTTCTGTATTATGTGTTTTCCAAATTTTACTTTTGAAGTACAACAGTTACTCTTGGAAGGAAACCTTTCTAAAAGCTATTCCTGAACGTAAAGGACTTGAAACTAGGGAAGAAAACAAGCCTGCACATGAAGAAGATACTTCATTTAGAAACTGTAATAGATGTTAAACACCAAATAGTTTGCTTTTGACTAATTGATTCATCAATCCTTGCACTAAGTCAAAGCTTGTCCTTTCTGCATCTCGAGTAACTTGGGTCATCTTGTTTCCTTTTCTCGAGTCACGTATATTAGAAAATTCCATACTTTTGTATCCAAAGCCATGATAATAACTAGAAACCTAAAAATATTGTTCAATAAAGAAGAACTGAAAGACATGAAAACAAACCTGAGTTTGTATCTGTTCTAATTTTTCTCCAATATCGGAAATTTGTTTAGAAATATACTCTCGGTTTGTAACCAGTGGACTTGAAGACAAGTTGTTGATCCAGTACTTGTTCCAAAGCAAATCCAGTAATGAAGAATCTAAACTTGACTTAAAGTAGGAGACTTCCAGTTGATAATAACGCTTGCAGTGAACTCCAAAGTCTTCGATTTTATTCAGAGGAATGTTTTGATACTCCACAGCTTCTGAATCTGCGGGTTTATAGTCTGCAGGGTACGTTCTAAAAGCACCCAAGTCCACTTTACCCGAAGAAATGGTTCGTATGGGGTCCACAACGATAGCGACAAAGGGATCCTGATACTGTTGTTGTGTCATTTGAGTCGACACATCAATTCCGGAGAGCCAACAGCCGTATCCGGGGTGTGAATGATACCAACCAATCACGTGCTCGGGCCTCTGCACAGTTTTGCTCTTTTCATGATAGTCTACTAAAAACTCGTTCCCTTGTGCTTGAGCATTTACTCTTGTTTCTGTACCTTCCACTGGCAAAGGAAAAGCGTCCATAACTAGAAAACAGTCTCCTTTCACTTTTCCTTGCATACTTCCCATAACTTCAATATTACCTCCAGAGTGTGCGTGATTCAACATTTTGAGAAGTGCAATTGCAGATATTCGAACTTTCCTGAAGTAGTTGGGATCCTTAGTCCAAGGCTTGGCATCTAAAATAGATTTTTGTTCCAGTTCGTCGTATTCATATAAATAGTCTTCGTTTTGCCTAGAGGAAGTGGCGGAGGAAGAGGAACAAGGCAACATTGACATGACCCAAAAAGGGAAATGAAAAAGAATCGAATATTTATTCTTCTCAGTTCAAAGGAATATAGTCTCACCATCTCAATATGTCTAATGATATACGATAGTTGACTGAATTAGGTGCAGATAATTTCCACAGTGATAGCCCTTGTGAACAACCATGAAACTTGTGTCTTTCAAAATGAGCAAAAAGTAGTTGACCTAATCCATATGAAAGCTTTCATAGACATGATAGTGTTCTTCAAAACCTTTTGAAAAAATATTGGGTTGTATCCATATCATTCCACAATCTCAATCCTCAACTTGTACAAAACTATACTGATCGATAAAAATATATGTTTCTATTGCTTCTACATCTTGTCATAATAAAAGTTGATACGACATGGCGTCGTTACAAAAGATCCTTACTCCGACCTTCAAGCCATTAATATCCTAAACAACTTGTATAGTATTGTGATCCTCATTAAAACCCGTGACAGTTGCTCCAAATCCTCTCAATGTGTCAATAACAGTAAGTGCATCATTAGAAATTTCTTCTCCTGGTAACAAAATTGGAATACCAGGAGGATAGCATGAAACTGTACATGCAGCTATTCGACCTTCTGAATCAGCAAACTGCACATATTCTCTATGAGGATGATAAAATGCATCTCGCGGAGAAATTCTTTGCAATGGAAAAGGTGGTTGAAAGAGTCGCGAAGCAGTTTTCCCGAAAAATTGCCAATTCTTACAGTTCTGTGGCAATTCACTGACTAACATAGTGTTGCTATCTTTCTTCAATTTAGTTGATATCTCCTTCAAGGCATAAACCAAACTGGAAATATCAGACTCAAGATTGCCAGGAGAGATTATAAATACGAGATGATTAAATGAAGGCAATTCTGCATACACACCATAATCTTCAATAAGTAATTGATCAATGTCGAAACCATTACAGTCCCAATAATCTTCCGTCATCACAATATTCATTCTCGTGGGATCAAACATGTCGGTTGGATTTCTCTTCCCTAAGACTCGAAAACCCGGAACCTCCTCAAGTTGACTTCTGGCTAGAGATGACAAGGCCAATGCATTTTGTAACATTGCTTCGCCTTGTACCTCAAACTGTTGTCTTGAGGCATCAAGGGACGCCAACAATAAATAATTAGGACTCGATGTTTGAACAAGTTGTAATGCATTAGAGATGCGACTGGCATCAATACGTCCTGAAGATAAAGCATCTGAACTTACGTGCAGCATTCCTGTTTGAGTCAACGAAGTAAGACATTTATGTGTACCATGTACAACTATATCTGCACCACTCCTTAGAGCAGGAGGAGGAAAGGATGGATGAAATATAAAATGAGCTCCATGAGCTTCATCAACTATTAAAATAACATCGTTCCGTCGACATATTTCTGAAATATCAGAAATATTCGAAACATATCCATGATAATTAGGCGAAACAATGACTACAGCATCTATTTCTCCTCTATGTTCTCTTAACTGTTCTTCTATAGAGCTTTCAGGAATTTCGAAAGCAATATTATAGTTGGCATGATAGTTGGGAGCAATATATACAGGGATAGAACCACATAATATTAAAGCATACAAGACTGACTGATGCACGTTGCGTGGAACCAAAACTTTTCTCTTTGGTCGACAACAAGACATAATAGCAGCAAGCATGCCCGATGTTGCTCCGTTAACAAGAAACCAACTTTTGCCAGCCGAAAAAACTTTGGCTGCCAAATCTTCTGCTTCCTTAATAACTCCTGTAGGATTGGCTAGATTATCCAAGGCGGGAAGCTCTGGAAGGTCAGCTGAAAATATCAAGGAACCAAAAGAATCGCGCATGCAACTAGGAATAGCTGAACCCCTTCTATGTCCAGGGAAGTGAAAGGAAGCTTTGATACGTTTGGACTCTTCCACAAGTTTGTCAAATAGAGGACTTGGAACCGAATATTCTTGTTCCATATTCAAGAAAGTTCTGTACCTTGTATTGGTTTTTCGTTTCAACTTTATGCCATGTTTACGGCAGATAAAAGAACAGTCAACGACAAAAGCTGGCATCAACTAATCAAATGAAATCGCAGTAACTACTCGAAGCTCTCTTCTATGATTCAAAAAAAAGAGAATCAACTTATGCATATTCCTTTACTTTGTAGGATAAATCACTGTCTCGAATAATTCCAACAATTAAGCCATATCTATTTGCTATATCTTTGTTTGTTCCGTATATGTAGGCGGTGGTGGAGCGGAAAGGCCAAAATCTTCTTCTTTCTCTCTTTGAGACTGATATAAGGCAAGCGCTGAACTACAAGCAGCAAATATAGTCAACATCCAAGCAAATGCCGTGATAGTATTTGTCGCTTCGCTCACGTGATCGTGCTCTTTGGCAGAAAAACTTTGGAAATTAGCCACAAATTGTGAACGTCGAATAGAATAAACTTACACAACGGCAGCAATAAACCACCACACCCCCTCAACATGACAATGAAACTGTCATATAATTGCTTTTTATGAACAAAGAATAGCTTACCATGACACCATTCGCGATACATTCTTTCAATGGACTAAAGGAGGTATCTTTCAATACATGCAGGACGACCAACACAATAATTAGTATGGTAAGAAGCCATCCTATCACACCCCAAGCTATACCAAAGTTACAAACTGATACTGGTCCAAACTGACAAGTACCAGGCGGAGACTTGGCTTTAGAAGAGCTCACTGCAAATACCACGATGGCCCATATAACTAAGAGTTTGAGTTAGACGAGAGAAATAACTCTACAAATCAAACATACATTCTAAAGAATACAATAAGCACTTTAGGATAGCGATAACGTCGATATTTATTTCTTTTCCACTTAAGTATAAACGGAACATTAGTCAATGACTAACACAACGACGTGGAAATCAATATGAATGATGGTGTGATTTGGGGATCGACAATGTGGAACATCAAAGTGTGATTGTGAAACAAAAGAAAATATTATCAATGTTCACTCACAAAAATGCAACTAGTTCATTTTTAAACATTACTGTAGATGCATCAGTTTACTTCTTAAGAAGTTTACTTTTTTATCCTTTTGTTTTCATAGTTCATGACACAAAAGTGATGGTGCTGGGAATATTGTGTGACTCCAACAATACAATAAGAATACAACTTATTATAGCTGGATTGGTTATATGTCCTTAGCACGCTATGCTTCCATAAAAGTTCTTGCGTTTCGCAAAATGTAACTAGAAAAATAATCAAAACTTACTTCTTCATCAACTGCTACAAGGAATACTAGTTACAAAGATAACAAAAAGCTTCTTTAGTTTATTACGCGATGATGCAAAGGACTACCGGATTCCAATTCTAAATAGTGGAACTTGCTGTAGCAACGAGTCTCCTCTTCAATAGACGAAGCTTCTCTAAAGACTGTTGTTGCTAAGTACATCGAGATTAACTACAACCACAGAAGGAAGACAAAAAAGGTTCTATGATTGAATATATTCTGAGCAGCTTTGAAGAGTCCAAAAAGAATACCGGCATTTCTCATCTTTCTTTTAAAGTCATTTACAAAAGCAGAAAGCACTTTGTAAACTCATTTTTCATTATGAAAAAATAACCTTTCGTCTTCCGAATCTAAACGACACAACTGAGAATGAAACCAACTGAAGAGGCCCACTTGATGCATTTCCATAGAGTTGAGACATTCTCCATTTAAATAGGCTTCTAAACCTATCTCTTCCATTTCTCCATGTTTTTCTAAAAATGGAATTACCTCCAACCACAAAGTCACAAAAGTTCTTCTTCCTCGAACAGCTAAAGCTAAACCTTGACGGTCAACTTCAAAAACGCATTTGTGGCAACGAGCTATTAACTCCAAAGAGTGAAGTAGTCGCCCACAAAGTAGTAACGCGATAATGCTTGGGAGTTGAGAAATTGGACATTCAAAGCTAGGTGGATAATCTTCATCACGTGATATCCATGACCAAGAATGAGTAGAAGATACTTGCAAAACTTCCAACACTCCCTGACAATATACTCTGAAAGCTGGAGTAAACCAAACTGAACAAGGAGCAACAAATGTGGCAGTGCCTAAAAGAACTTGTGGACCTTTGCCATCTGATTTGTTTGCTGTCAATTTCACTTCGATTTGACCCAATTCCTTTCCATAAAGCCATTCTAATTGTAAGCCAAAATGTGATGCAAGTCTATCTGCTGTGGTTTCGAGTTCTTCCGTGCTTTCCAACGTATAGAGAAGATTCAAAACCTTGTTCATTTCCAATGAAAAGGACTTCTTACTCTCTCCTTTCATAAGTTGATCGAATGACTTTACTAAATTGCTAGGCGAAAATAAACTCCATTCACATAACCAATAACTGAACGCATCCCATTTTCTATTCATTGGCGAGTCTGAGACTTGATTCAACTCTTCAGGTCGAATCAATCCAAATACAACATGGAATCTTGGATGTACTTGCACATGTACACGATTCTGATAATAATACAATATATGATTACATTTGTTGCAGGCATTGACCAAATATCGAAAAGCTCTTCTCTGAAAGGCAAAGAACCTCGCACGACTGATAGCAATTAGAAGCTTTTTCTCGAGTTTTCTATCATTACTCAGTCTTTCCGTATTTAAGTGACTAGGAAACTTCACTTGACCAAGCCAATCTCCAGGTCCCGTGGCTATAGAAGATTCTATGACATCTTGCTTCTCAATAAACTTTTCTTCTGGATCTTCTAAATTAAGATTATACCAAGTATCATCGATTGCAACGGATCCTTGAACGCAAAGACCACTCGAGGAGATTCGAATACCAGTGCAACGTTTGCGCAAACGAATAAATTGCCTCAGCCTCTCTTGTTGTCTTTCAACTAGTCTTGAAAGCTTCTTATGTCTCTCTTCCATATGATTTGCCAATTTCATGAAATATGCCTGTTTCATGAACGCTTTCTCTGGTCTCTTTAACATTGACAACGCTGACCTTTCAGTTTCTGTAGTAAAAGTTACTTCCAGCAACTCATTTTGTTCCAGTTTTGAAAGTATAAAGTGAAGTTGCGACAACAGAAAGGCAGCAGACTCTAGTCGTGTTTGAACGTCTGTCAAACGATACTTTGAAGACAAAGGTTGACTTCCAGCTGAAGTGCTTTCTTTTTCTTCCTCAAAGTTTGATTCAAAGGTTTTTGTTCCATCCGGTAAGATTTCAAAAATATTATCTTGTTTTGACAAGTCAGGTTCTAAATAAGCGGTCTCCAAAAAGTCTCTTCCGTCTACTTGCCTAGTAGTTGACGATTCTTGTTCCATTGGCCCAATAGGAATTGAGTTTCCAAGATGACAAGGAGTTTGTTTCAAGCAACTCCATTGGTTATTGCTTGTTCTTCAGCTTGGAATGGAAAAAAGTGTATCGCTTTTAGGAAATGTTGTAGCTTGAAAGTTACTAAGAAAATGAGAATTGCACCCAGTCTTGTTGTACTATCCCAGGGGGAACTCTTCCAGTTTCCGACCCACGTTGAAGAGGTATCAAGTTCACTCTTGTTTGTTGTTTTTTACTTATGGAATTGAAAGGAAGAAGGAATTTTTGTTGAAGATGTTCACTTTGCTTGGTCCAAGACGCGACCAGTATTAAAAGGTTGTTCACTTACTTGGTTATCCGTTGAGCTCCAACTGAGAATAGCAAATACTACCAGGAATCTCGTTTCAAGTACCGAAAGGACAGTTTTGTATGATACTAGGAAGTAATGGTTCAGGAAAATCAACTCTTTGTGAAGTTCTTTATGGTTCACTTCTTCCTCATAAAGGATGCATTCGAACAGCACAGCCTATAGCTCTTATTCATCAAAGTCCCGATGACAATCTCGTTTTTCCTACTGTAGATACGGAGTTTACGTGTTGTATACGCAATGAGACAAAACAAAGAAAAGAAGAGTTGGCTAGAAGTGCTCTTCACCGAATAGGTTTAGAACATTTGTATTATTCTAGAGTCGATAGCCTGAGTGGTGGAGAGAAACAGAGAGTGGCTGTCGCCTCTTTGTTGTTACTGAATCCAGCCGTCTTAATATTGGATGAACCAACAGCTTCTATGGATGCGTCGTAAGCAGTAGAAGACTAATTATGTTTGTGCACTCATTCTATATAGAAGTAGGGAAGACTTTCTGTATCTAGTAAAAGCTCTTGTTAGTGAGAAGAATATGACAGTATTGTGGTAAGTGTGCATTTTCACATTCTCCAAGGAAAACTGGAATCAACAACATTGTATGAAATAGGGTCACTCATTTATTAGAAGAGCAAAGTTATGCTGAGCGTTTACTCAGGTGTGTTTGTCAAATAGTAACGAGTTTGAAACTGACTATTCAAGGAAAGAATTCAATCGGGTAAAATCGTATACGATAGTGAACCCAAAAGAGATATAACAACGCCGCTAACCAAGGTAAACAAGGTAACAACTAGACTTGGTTAATATTTTCGTTAAACCAACTCCATAAACTTTTTAATATCATAAATTTTCAAAATATTTTAAAAAATATTACATATTCTATAAGGTTTCACCTGAAGAAGATTGCTTATCACCTTGACTTCTGCAGGGCTTGGTTCTCGTAACAACGTAGCTACCGGATACTTTGGGTGTACAAGAAGATAAGGGGGACTGATATAAACATCACATTCTTCTGGTTTCTTAAACTTTGATATTTCAGGATCAAAAGCTGGGTTTGCAGGTAACCTACACAAGCCAATGTGGGGATCGATAGTAATGAACTGTCCTTCCTTTACACGGTAACTTGGTTGGACTACACGGTCACCGTTGATTCGCACGTGTCCGTGAGACACAAGTTGACGTGCAGCTCGTATACTTTTACAATAGCCAGTCCTAAAAACAATAGTCTGCAACCGAAGTTCCAGACTCTTCAGTAGCTCGTAACCGGGTGAGTTGGTTTCCTTCGCAGCTTCCACCAAGCGCTTGGTTTTCTTTGCTCTCAAACCACCATAAGTGTTCCTAAGTTTTTTCAACTCCAGAAGGCGCTCTATTAAGATACCTTTTGGAGCAAGTTTGGATTGCATGTTTGAAGCTCACGACGTCCGTTTGCTTCCCCAATAAGAAAATTTTTGTCCAATGAGAAAAGTTTTATTTTCAGCGAACACAAAACGAATCAACGACGAAAACCTATAAAGGACATCAAAGACTTTGGTTTTCCTGGACGCATATCCACACCAAATGTTG
This sequence comes from Galdieria sulphuraria, assembly GCF_000341285.1. Taxonomy (NCBI): domain Eukaryota; phylum Rhodophyta; class Bangiophyceae; order Galdieriales; family Galdieriaceae; genus Galdieria; species Galdieria sulphuraria. The sequence continues at coordinate 78,536 of NW_005178441.1, forward strand.
CTTCTATCCATTTGAAATCGTCTTTATCTATTTCTCTTCCTTTTGTATCGACATGAACGGGATCTAATCCGTGTCGGTTGAATAGGGATGAAAGGGACACTGGACTGTGCATCACAGCTTTGCGTTGGATTCCAAATTCATATGCCTCTTCAAAGTAATCTTCTACTCCAAATGTTTGCCCGAGAAAAGCTCCACCAGGACGCAAGAGACGAGAGACATGCTGAACAAATTTTTCATTATTTCCTGGTAAAATATGGAGAACTAAGTTTGCAACAATAACATCAAAAGGACGGTCTGTTCCAGCCCAAGCTTCTATTTCTTCTACAAAGTTCTCCTCAAGGGCATCCATGACACGAAATCTATCTCCAAACTTGGCTTTGTCATCCATAAAATGAAATCCAAGTTCCAAAAAAATTTCTGATATATCAACGCCATATATGTTTTCCACAGATATACCTTCTTTGGCAAGACAGCGAAGAGAAAGACCAAAGCCTGTTCCGATTTCCAATACTCTAAGATTCTTCATATTCTCCTTACGAAATGCCTCTTCAAAGAACGTGTTGCTATACAATCCTTCACGAAGAAATATCAAGCCTTCAATACAACTACACGACAATAAATACACATAATATGTGCTCGGTTCGTTGCTTCACTTACCGAAAGCTTATTTCCTTTTCAATAGCCTCCTGTCTGACTCGAAAAGCTCTCTCAAGGACTTGCTTCTCAGAAGCACCAGGAAATAACTCTAATATTTTTGGATTGATAGAAATGTTTTCTTCTGTCTCGAGTGCTTGTCTTGCATCAGTTTGCATAGTCTTCAAAGAACAAAGTTGGCTCAGAATTTTGCCAATCAATCCACAAGTCTGGGACAAAACGACACTACAGCAGGGGGTGCGAACCTTTCGATCTGTCCAAACGAAACCGAAACAAATCGGTAATCGCAGGGCTATTCTGTCTCTCAATATAAAATAATCCTTTATACGAAAAAAGTTCATTTTCTTGCAATAAAACTCATAAGACTCAAGCCACTGGCTTCGTTCTTATCAAAAGCGAAGTGGCGAGACATCCACTGAATATCTTCCTCCTCCATAGGATGGTCATTCAAGTTTACTTTCACGGTTTGAAAACCATGGGACTTTAAAAGATTGTTAAAAGAACTTTCCGAATGAAGAACCGCTTTACGAGGACTTATTCCAAATACGAACTGCTCATTCATGTCATTTGCATGTGCTGCAGTTTGTCCAATGAGAACGCCACCAGGCTTAAGCAACTTGTAAGCTCTTTCCGCAAGAACGTCATTATGATCCGGCAAACAATGAAACACGAGATTGGCTATAACCACGTCAAAGGGTTCAGGTCCAGCCCAGCTGTGCACAACGTCGAAAAAGTTATCAGCTAAAACGTTGAGCACACGGATTCTGTCACCAAAAGAAGCTTTGTCATCAAAGAATTGATATCCAAGACGAACAAAGGTATCAGAAACATCAACGCCAAAGATATTGTCACGCGAAGCACCATCAAGCACCAACTTTCGAAGAGCGACTCCAAAGCAAGAGCCTACTTCAAATATACGAAGAGTCGGTAGTTTATCTTTTGGAAACGCTTCAGAGTTAAAGCTATTTTTGTACAAGGTTTCTTTCAAGAAGAACAACCCTTCGACACATCTACAAACTTAAACAAATATCCAACAAAACACTTATCTCATACCTGTGTGGTGATTCCTTTTCCATAGCCTCTTTTCTAATTAAAAGAGCGCGGTTCACAATTTCTTGTTTGGTCATACCTGGAAACAACTGGTACAGTGGTTCATCGACTTGTATTTCTTGCAAGACAGTCTGCATCTCCTCCAAAAGGGGTTCGCTCCTAAGAAGCTAAAATCTGTTGAGGGATCCAATGGGACTGATTTGGGGTGATAGGAAATTAGGCCACGTGGACATCTCCTCGAGTCTCTTCTTGAAATTGCCAACTTGGGCCATTCAATAGTGGAAAGCCGCTCATTACTCTGAGGGTTGACAATATTTGCCTAAAGTGGATGAAAGCAAGACTCCATTCTCTTATGAAAGACAAGTGAAAATACTGGGGTATTTCAATGGAAATTTTCATCTCATGATCATTGTCCATGAGCCATCGTGCTATATTGAATCATTACAACAGGTACCTTGTAAGCAAAGTGCAGCAAGCATCATATAACTGCACTTATGTTTATAAACCATGATGAATTCTAAACCAAATATACAACCATCAGTAGATAATTTCCTAAACTCCGTATGCAAAGATTCCTCCTTCCTAGTTAAACGCAGACATGCAAATCAAAATAATTATATATGACGTGGTCAAGATAAGAACGATACTATGTATGATGATAGACAGAGAAATTACGTCTTGCTTCAATTTTTCCACAACGTAGCCTTTGATATCGTTATGCAAACAATTGCTGCAAGTGTCATAGCGGAGGTCATCCGCTCAAGGAGCTATCCATTTGAAACTCACTAAAGCAAATATAGAAAATTCTTTGTTGTCTTTCTCTTCTCTGTGTTTCACAAGTTATTCCCCTTTATTTGGAAAATGATCTCAACACGTATTAAGGAATATTCTTTTTTTAGTAGAAAGATCGTCTTCATACAACTTGAGATTAGAGTGTGGGATTTGGAACTTGCCATGTACAGTATCGAAATGGGAAATACTCACCTTTTGAAGAGTCGACTTTATGCACCAGGTTGTGGTTGGATATTGCTAAACTTTCACGTGAATCAAAGGTATTCCATTTACTCAACTAGAAGATCATCTCCTTCGAGTTGTATTCGTGGTTATCCATCTGTACTGTACTGTGTCAAAGGACAATTTGTTTCTGTAAAGATAATCTCACCAACTCGGCGAGATTTACGTTTGACACAAAAGGATCTTATGGAACAGTTTTGTGTAAACAGTGTGGTTTCCTTTGAGGGAATGGAGAAGGCTCCAATAACGAATGACAACAAGTCTCTTGAGTGGCACGAGTTTCCCTGGCGTTCTTTGCCACCATTATTGGATCCTCAGAAGCTTCCGAGACATATTGCAGTAATTATGGACGGTAATGGTCGTTGGGGTCTTAACCACTCTAACTGTAGAACACACGGTCACCAGGCAGGTGTAGCTGCTCTGGAAGAACTAATTGATTGTTGTGTACATTGGCAGATACCACTAGTCACTGTGTTTGCTTTCTCTTTTGAAAATTGGAAGCGACCCATTGAAGAAATTGACTTTTTGTTTCTATTGTTCCAAGAGACGGTTTCTCACAAGTTGCGAAGGCTTGTAGAGGAAAATATTCGAATTCGATTTATCGGAAATATGGAAGACTTACCCTCCTCGCTACGGCAAAGTATCTTCGATGCTGAAGAGTTGTCTCGTACCAATTCATCTTTGGAGTTGACGATAGCATTGAATTATAGTGGCAGACAAGATATTGTGAATGTTACTCGTAGAATGCTGACAGATGTTGAACAAGGTCGTTTGCATTCTTCACAAATAGATGAGAGACTGTTTCATGAATACATGCAAAGTAAGTGGAGACTTTGATTCAAGATGTTGATTCTAACTGCTATAGAATACTCTATCACTGACCCAGATTTGCTGATTCGTACAGGAGGTGAAATGCGCTTATCTAATTTCATATTGTGGCAAGTTGCTTATACGGAGCTCTATATGACTGAAACTTTATGGCCAGACTTCACTTGGAAACATTTATATGAGGCCTGCTTGCATTATCAAAACAGAAAAAGAAAATATGGAGGCTTATTAGGTTGAGTGAAAACACGTTGCTAACCCCTTGCATTTATATATTCTTAGAGAGCAAATCTGCAATACTTTGTATATAATAATCGGGAAGAATCTTGTTTTTATCAGAAAGCACCTTTTCTATTGTAGTGACTCCAGAGAGACTCAAAACTGTCTGCAGTCCGTTATTTTTTCCAAACAGGACATCCGTATCGAGACGATCTCCCACCATACAAATCTGATAAGGTTCCAGTTGATGCTTTTGGATGACATCATTTATAAGTAATGGAGAAGGTTTTCCAACAACTATTGGTTCCTTTTGTGTGCAGCCACGAATGGCACCCACCATAGCTCCATTTCCAGCCCACTCCTGAGCATCCGTAAGATGTGTAACACTATCCAAATTGGTTGCAATAAACAAACACTCTGAATTCTGTGAAAGACACAATTGGGCATACTATATTCCATTATCAAATCTTGCTTTCTAGATATCACTATTACTTACTTGAATTTTGTAATAATTGATGTATCGATCAAATCCGACCACCACAGCACCAACTTGGGAATCTTGCACCACTTTGCCTCCAGGTCGCATATCTGGAACTTTATCTTTATCAGATTCACCTCCGAGATAAGCAATATGATGCTTCTCTAACTCTTCTTCGATCCCCTTCTCACCGATAACATAAACCTTCTTCCCTTTTGACTGAAAATGAATACTAGTAAGATAAGCTGCAGCAGCATACGAAGAAGAAAGGATTTCTTCTGCATCGACGTTATCTAAACCCAGTGAACGGAACTTTTTCAAATATGATGCCCTACTCTTGGTAGAGTTGTTGGTGATGAAGTACACCCGTTTGCCCAAGTCCTTGAGTTGGGTGATCAGTTCCTTGGCACCAGCTATCAAAGAGTCCCCTTTCCATATCACACCATCACAATCGAAAATAAAGATTTGCACTGTATCCAACAAATGTTGGGGTTGAGAAAGTTTTCTCACTTTAGAAGAGGTAGTCACATCCATGTGAATTCCTCGCAAAGCAAAACCAGAGTTATTATGACAACACCTTCGTTTGCATAAAGAGACACACGTCTTCTTCTTCAGAAATAAATGAGAGACAGAAGAATCTTATTTTGAAATAAAAGGTCAATATGTCTTCAGAAGATATATGTCTATCACTTACAAGACAAACGATGGGTCTGAAAAGCAAACCTCGACATATAATTTTCGAATATTTTCAATCGATTGGCTAAAATACTTTTAATGGACAACATTGACGCAGTTGAAAATAGTGAAGTAGAAAGTAGTCAACATGCGTCTTTAGAACAACGCCCGCAACAACTTGTTGATACAGTAGAAACTGCGGTTGACAAAGGTTCTCCTTGTACAGAGTTTCACGAAGTTCTTGTTGCTCCGAATTCTAACTCGGAAGTCATACCGTTACCTCATGTAGAAACCAGTTCTTTTTCTGAGCAACCTTTTGGATTCGAAGAGAAAGCGCCAGACTTGAATGAAGAAGTGTTTTGTTTTTCAAGAGAGGACTCGAAGGAGAAGCTTATTCAGTTCGATGGTGTTTTTCGAGAAGATGGGAACGAGAGTTTGGAGGTGTCAGTTGAAAGACAAGACGATGAGCAAGGTTCAGGTTCTGCAGTTCGACAGGTTTCACAAGAAAAGCAAACAAACGTAGAGCTTCAAGACTTGGATTATTGGGAGTTGGAAGATGAAGAAAGCAGTGTGAAGAACTTGGAACAAGAACAGTTGAATGGTAGTAAAAACATTCAACAGATACCAGTTGAGAATATAGTTGAAACTGTGAACTCGCAGTCGCCTACGCAGTTCGTTGCAGTGGATAGTGATACAAAACTAGAAGAAGGAGAGCAAGTAATTCGTCAGGAAAAACAAGAAGTCAATGGAAACGATAATTGGAAAGAAGTAAAAGAGTTTCAAGAAGTAAGTCAACAACCAGAAGTCCAACCGATAATGCCATCCTCAACGGCAGTTTTAAGTGACACTACATTTCCTGTATTGGATATCACATCTTTCGGAACTACCGAGAAAGATCAGGAGAATCGTAATAATTTACCTGCCGCTAGTTCTCTTAGTTCAAGTATTAACCAAGAAAGTCAAATGATACATAATAGCGAGAACTATAGTTATCCGATGGGAGGGTCATTATCTGAGGAACATACTTCGTCTTCGTTGATGAGGAGCGACAAGGATAATAGTGCTTCCTTGACAAATACTAAAGAGAATAATTGCGCAGCAGATGAAAATGAGAGATGTTTAGAGAAGAGCAATGAAAAAGAACAAGAGAATCAGTATGATGTGGAAATAGAAAAGGGTCCAAGAAATGAAAGTAATGAAACATCTTTTGTGCAAATGGATGTCATGACGGAAGGTCCTTCAGTGAATTCGCAGCAACAAGAGGAAACGTCGCAGTCACAGTCAAAAATTTTGTCTTTGGAAGAAACAAAGTTTAGTGAAACATTTGAGTCCCGTGCGCGTCTTCATATGTTAGGGGACAGTCAGTATAAAGAGAAAGGATGGGGGCATGTTAAGTTACAGAAAGCGGCAAGTCATGGTGCTTGGAAGTTGACATTCTCAGTAGAACCTGCAACTAGCATATACGAGTCCAAGATTGACACGGATACCAAGTTTCAACGTGTTAGAGCTAAAAGTGTGAGAATAAGTGGATCCAAGGAACAAGGCAAAGATGATTTTGTACTGCAGCTTCCAGATACTCAAGTCGCAGATGATCTTGTTGAATTTTTAACAATGGTAATTACTGAACAAACCAAAACTGTTTCACCTGCTTCTTCCACTGAAAGAAATTTATCATCATCATCATCAAGAGCTCATTCCGCGGAAAATCACGTTTTGGCACAAAAGGAAGCTGAAATGGAACGTGTTCGTCAGCACATAGCCGAATTGGAAAAGAGAAAAGCTTTAGTTAGACAGTCTTTGCATAAAAAGGGAAAGACAAATTCGGAGAAAACAAGTCCCTTAACTAGTTCCATTCAAGATAGTCCAACCGTATCGAACTTGGATACTGCCAGTACTTGGAATGTTATTAGCATTGAGAAGGCAATGCTTCCTTCCAATAGCACAGCCGAGGAAATGGCCATGCCTAAGACAGATGTAGTAAGTGAACATGAAGCTGACAAAGAAGCTGTGGAACAGATGACAAAGCCAGGACATCAAAATACTCATTTAGAACAGGAGCCACCAAAAGATTCGAGAATTGGGCAAGAGCAGGAACCTATGCAACTTGTCTTGCCATTATCACAAGGAGGTAAGTGTAGTGTTATTTTGTATTTTCAAGGCTTAAGAAATAATCATATCTTATAATGTTATGAATTTACAGAAAATATCCATTCGGTTCAAGAACAAGCTGCAAAACATCCCATTTCAGATCAAATGTACAACCAGAATTCTATCCGAACAGGATTAGAAACGATGGATAGAATAACATCGTCTAGTGTAGAAGAGTTTTCCAAAGTTATGGAAAAGATTCACAAATTAGAAGAATATGTACAGGAACAGTTCCAGTTCACCCAAAGTTCCCTTTCTAATTGCCTGAAACGAGAAGAGCTGGACTCAAATTGGAACAAGCTGACGGAACTGTTTACAAGTGAAACAGAAAGCCGGATATCGTTATTGTTATCGGAAATAGACGGAGTTGTAAAGTTGCTAGATAGAAACAGAGAGGACAATCAATCGGAAGCATTTACTTCCTGTAGACCTTGGAGTTTTAGCGATTTTCTGACTCGCTTACATACTTTTCGTCCAATTACTTGGCCAGCAAAGCCAGAGTGTATTGATGCGGTGGAATGTGCGAGGAGAGGTTGGAGAAATGTAGGTTACAATCTTTTGGAATGTGAGGGCAAATATGTGTATTTTGATGAAAATGTTGCAAACTATTTGGAAGAAGTTGAAACAGTGAGGAAGAAGATTACTGGAAGAGGATATCGATTTATGTCGCTTTGGATCGGAAATCCTTGTCCAGACGCATTTCGCCAAGTGCCATGGAACACCATTTGTCGAACAGTAGAGCGAGCAAAAGAATTGAGAGATTTAGAGTTATCTGTGCATTTAGACAGGAGTTGTATCGATTTGTTAAAGGACGAGTTGGAGATGTTTTCGAAACCTACAATGGAAGATGTTATTCAGTCCTTTGCACTCGATGAAGAAAGAAAACGAAATTCATTTTTCTTAGGCATTTTCGGATGGACAGTGGAACCTTTAATGCAGCATTTTAGCACAAGTTGCCATGAAACATGTTTACACTGTGAATACTGTGATATACGTATTGTTTTAGACTCCTCGACGGATACTAAGTTTGATGCTGAAAAAGAACATCGTAGTTTCTGTGCTTTCCGTCGTGGAGGTTGGAAAAGTTGCCTTGAATATTTAAGACAGGTTTTGTATTCCGGTCAAGTAAAAATGGAGGAAGAAAATGAAAAAGGTAGTGGAGTGAAAAGGCTTCGTGAAGAAGACAAAGGTCCAATAGATTCTAGAGTGGAAGCTGATACTACAGAGTAGAATACTTGAAGGGTCAGTACGAGTTAATGGTCACAAATGAAACAGAATTAATATTGACAAGTCGTTTTGACATCAAACACGCTTGATAAGTTTTTCTACTTGTTGTCTAGAAACAAATATGTTCAAATAAGTTCCATGTATTCACAATGATATTAACAATTCTGCTCAGCTAGTAAAGAAGCAGTAGTGAAAACTTTCTTTTACATTATTTCCTAGTATTTGGCATTTTTCGACAGTATTTTGATGGTCAAGAGACAAAGACCTACTTTGAAAGAAAATACAAAGTCCTGTTGGACAAGTTGACATTTCAAATGAAAGTTTACGAAAATTGAAGAGTTGTTTCAAATTTGGGGAGACAAGTCGATATTTCTATTTGGTGGATTTTGGGATTGACTGACGACGATGACGGATATTCGACGGAGGAGGTTTCAAGAAAGAACAGACTTTAGAAATGGTTTCCAGAACGATAATTCTAGTGTGAACGGAGGAATGTACACAGGTCAAGGGTTCTCTTCCCAGCGCAAGTGGGATACAAGGAATAACTATGTCTCAGGAGCGCAGAACAAAGCCAGAGGCGTGAACGGGAAGAACAACTCGCAGACGTTGATACCCGTAGAGTGGACACCTGAATTAGTCGACAGGTTGCCGAAGTTTGAGAAGAATTTTTATGTAGAACATCCCCAAGTCAGCAAACGCTCAGAGGCTGAAGTACGTGCTTTTCGCGAGGAGCAAGAAATTACCACCGAAGGGGAAAATGTTCCGAGACCAGTAGTCAGTTTCGAAGAGGCATCGTTTCCAGACTATGTATTGGAGCAAATAAGAAGGTGCGGTTTCAAGGCACCCACTGCCATTCAAGCACAAGCCTGGCCTATTGCGTTGAAAGGAAGAGACCTCATTGCAGTGGCTGAGACTGGCTCTGGAAAGACTTGTGGCTATCTCTTGCCCGCCATCGTGCATATCAATGCACAGCCTTATTTATCTCCCGGCGATGGACCAATTGTTTTGGTTTTAGCTCCAACTAGAGAATTGGCGGTTCAGATACAACAGGAAGCTACACGGTTTGGTGCCTCTTCCAGAATCAAAAACACCTGCGTGTATGGTGGTGTTTCTAGAGGTCCTCAAGCACGAGACTTATCACGAGGAGTAGAAATTGTGATAGCTACCCCAGGTCGATTAATCGATTTTCTTGAAAGTGGTCGTACCAATTTGAAAAGAGTTACTTATGTGGTTCTTGATGAAGCGGATAGAATGTTAGATATGGGTTTTGAGCCACAATTGAGACAAATAATATCTCAAGTACGACCTGACCGTCAAACCCTAATGTTTACGGCAACTTGGCCGAAAGAAGTTCGAGAGATTGCTCACGAGTTTTTGAGAAGAGATCATATCAGAGTGACCATAGGTACTCTCGACCTCACGGCCAATAAGAATATCGACCAAACTATAGAAGTTTGCGAGGAAAGTGACAAACCTTTGAGGTTATCAAAGTTGCTTGAGAAGGTAATGAATGGCGGTAGAATATTGATATTTACAGAGACGAAGAAGAAAGCAGATGAATTGACACGTTCACTTCGTGGAAATGGCTGGCCAGCTTTGGCTGTTCACGGAGATAAGTCTCAACAAGAGCGTGATTGGGTTTTATCACAATTTCGTTCCGGTAAACAACCCTTAATGGTTGCTACGGACGTAGCAGCGCGTGGTTTGGGTAAGTATAGTATCCTTGTGGTGTATAGTGTTTGGTTGGGCACATCCGCCTGTTTTATTTGTGCCATAGTGTTCTGTGTCAGTATTGCTCGCTCAATACCGGGTATAGGAGAGACAGATTCTATGCTGCCTTGTTTGTGTTTCGCAATAGATATAGTGAGTGAAGGATTTATGCTTTCGAACCATAGACGATGGAAGAAACGACTTTTTGGAATAGATCCAAATCTACTACGATTGTGTTATTTTTTGTTTGGAGGACCAAGGTGCGACTTTTTGCTTTTTACAGTAAAGAGTCTTTCTAGCCTTGATTCTCCTGCATGATTGTCCAAAGCCGTTTTCTTCGCATCCCTATTTGTCTGCAAGTATCCTTTATCGTTCGCTTTGAATGTCTCTCTATACCCGATTTATATGTGTTTGGGTTACAGTATACTGAAATATCACATTGCAGAAATTCAATCCTTGCTCTTATAGTTGTTGTTCTTTTTACTTGTATACATACAAACACTCACACACCAAACAAAATAGTGCAGAAAAACTAATTATCTTGTGTATAGATATCAAAGATGTCAAGTATGTCATCAACTACGATTTCCCTCATACTATAGAAGACTATGTTCACCGCATTGGTCGTACTGGACGTGCAGGTGCTCTTGGAAAGTCGCATACCTTCTTTACTCCGGACAAGTAATTTTTTTTTCATGTCGAACGGAATGTATGTACTCATATCCAACTAGGTTTCGTGTTGCAAAAGAACTCGTGAACTTGTTACGAGAGGCTGGACAGGATGTTCCTCCAGAGTTAGCCAGATTGATAAAGCAGTCTTCTTTTGGTGGTAATAGTCGAAACTTTTCTCGCTATCGAAATTATTCTTCGTACTCTCGGGGTGGCGCATCTTCGAATTATGGGCGATTTAGTAATGGTAGTACTAGTCATGGTTTCGGCAAGAATCGTTAATTTCCAATAAATGGACCCGTTGAAGTTCCTGTTAAATAAGATTTTTCCAAGTCGTAACAACTTTTATTCTTTTTTATGTTCTTTATGTTTCTTTTTCTTATCCTTGTCATGTTTTTCTTCACCGGCAGATTCTCTCTTCCGTTTCTTCTTTTCTTTCTTTTTATGACTCGATGAAGACTCCTTTTCATTTTCCTCCTTATCTACTTGAACAGTTTTCTTCGTGGTGATACCATTTTCATTTCCTTCGTTTGAAGGCGTCTCCTCAACAACTTGACCTGTTGGTCGACTATCGGTCATGATAACAGTATCTGTCACTGTTTGATAGCCACTTGCAGGAGTACGAGGTGACTGATAAGCTTTAAAGTCTCCTCCACTAGTTCTACCTCTTCCAGAAAGAGAAAAAGTTTGTCTCGATTCTAACTGTCTCAAGCGTGCTTCTATCTTGGCTCGATTTTCTAATCCTAACGAATTGTCCAATTCGCCTTCATTCAAGGCATCTGCTCGTATCGACAATGCTGTCTTACTAGCCAATGCTCTCGATATCTTTCCTTTGTATTTAGGTGCGGCTTGACCAACCAAAGAAGCGTGGAAAATGAGACCTGTTGATTGAGTACAAGAATTCAAAAATGAGAACCCATGCTTACCATATTTTGGAGTAGCACTTTTTGTTTTCAAAGCGCGAAAGAGAGCTTTCTCTGCTCCCAAAATCTGTACTGTACTAGCTGGATATTTAGCCAAGTTCATGAGACTTCCAGCGTGTGAAATGAGTCTCGCACCCACCAACTCTCCAACCATCGCAGTCAAGTTGGGTGCAATGGCTGCCATCCTATTCTTTAAATATTCATACAACGTCGAACGATATTCGGACAACGTGATCACTTGGTCGCACAACTCACGAATATTCGACACATCTTCATCACTCAGTTCAGTTCCCATGGAAACTTCTGCTGCTTCTTTCACTTCTTTCTCCTCCTGGCCACCTATTATATCATCTAATTGGGTGTTCTTGGCATTCGTACGGATACCCACCCGGTGAACGATGCGTGCATAAATAGTATTATCATTGACAATTTTGGCGAGCTCTGGAAAATGCCAACCATACCATTCTCTAAGTCGCATAGAATAGGTGTTAATTTCCTTATCCAAATCGTCGAGTAACCCGATGGACTGGATGATCATGGTGTCCACCTTTTCCGTCGAGAACTTGAGCTTGTATCGTGATAACGAGTGTGCCAACCCCAAAATCATCGACTTTTGATTATCCACATACTCGTCTAAAAGTACATGTGCATCGTTTCTTATCAGACGAAATAACTGTTGTACTTGGGAGTCCACGACGCAGTGCAATCCCAATTTTTCCTGTATAGCACCAGCTAGTTTGGTCTCTGCAATTGCTAAAGATTCTCCTTTTGGAATATTTTTCTTCAGAAACTTCTTCAGTGGCTTACAAAGTTTGCCTTGTACTAGAGAAGCTGCACTGGTGAGAGCTTCATCCGTGTCTTTGAACTTATCAAACGCTTTAAGTTGAAAGTATTCAGTCGACGCATTCTTATTTTCTAGAGCTATCAAATCTTCTAGTGAAGACGATAATATTTTTTTCTCGTCCGTCAACTTGAAGAGAGCATAACCTCCAGGTGTTTCGAATAAAACAAACATGTTGTTACCTCAACGACGGTGGATCCGAAAATGGGCTTTCATTGGACGTAGTAAATGGCTTATTTATTTTCCTTGGTCAATTCATTGTTTCCCCAAAATAAACTGTTAAGAAACCTCCAATGGTGAACTAATGGGAGGCTTTGTTCTTTGTAACCATAATAAATCACAAATATCTCCAGCTATTTGATAAGTAGCTAATGGTCTTCCAACATTCTTGGCTTGTACTGACATCTGTCAACGAGGGTTCAATAATCATAAGGTCCTTCCAAAGTTAGTCAAGCTTACCTGAACCAAATGGGACTGTTCTCTGAATAACTGGATTACTCGATTGGCAAGTCTCATAGGATCACTTTCAAAAAAACCCACTCCGTTTTCTACTACAAAAGGAACATTTCCCGCTTCTTGGCCAGGTAAGAATCCATAAAGAAAAATAGGCAAACCACGTATGAGAGCTTCTGCAATTGTACCCGGGCCTGCTTTAGTAACTATACAGTCACTTGCGGCCATCCACTCACTCATATTGTTCACAAAACCTGGACAAATGGTTATACAATAAACAGCCTACCATATCAAACTACCTTTGACATATACAGGTAACGGCCATCGCATTCTTGAAAGTTCTTGTTGCAAAGCAGTATTTCTTCCACAAATAATGACCAATTGCGCACTGGCAAACTCTTCACTAAGACGACAAGCCAGTGCTCGTGCAATTCTACCCACACCTGACATGCCATCACCTCCACCTACTATCAATATGGTAGGAATCTGTTCGAGACCCAATTCATTTCGAACAGCAAGTTTGTCTCTATTTTCCTTCCAGAATGCAGGACGAACCTATCAAAACCATGTTATTTCCAAGTTGAGGTGAAACTGAAATGCATACAGGCAAACCATATTGTCTAATTTTATGGATACTGACGCCACATCTTCTTGCAATATCGCGAACTCGACTAGTCGGAACAAAGCAAATATCCACCTAAACACACATTGAGTTATGCAAACTCTATTCTCATATATCTACATACATCTTTATGAAACCAAAGAGGATGAGCACTTCCAAGATCAGTTACAACAGTCACGAACGGAATCCTCTCACGAATACCCATATCCTTCAAAACTCTCAAAGGCAACGTTTGACAAAGAGGATGCACTGATACTATGATATCTGGTCTGTACATTAAAAAGGCCTTTTTCACTCTGAAAATAATGAGTCAGCCTTACTATTATCATATACAACGAATAAAAATTACCGCTCATGCGCTATCCAATAAGAAAACTCTTCTGTGATACATCTGGAAAGAGGAAATACACCATAACTTGGGATTCTATTAGCATTCTATTGAAACAAATCAACATTTTCACTTACAACCAAGTTAGTTTCCACAACGTTGGGTTTCTTTGCAGAAACATATATTGTTTCGGCAAATTTCGGAAAGGACCCTTCACAATTTGAGTCCATAAATCCACTATCATAGTATCCAGTTGACCCGGATACAAGTCGTCAAAGGCAGCCCGAAGAGCTTCAGCACTTGCACGGTGTCCACCACCTGTATCAGACATGAGAATCAAAACACGTTTCTTGGTGTTTCTGTTATTTGAAAAAGAATGTTCTTCAAGTGCCCAGTCGTTTGTTCGTGAGTGAAAGAGTTCTCCAAGGTTCTGTTGCCCACTTGCATAGATATAGATGTTTGGGTTGTTGAAGGATGAGCCGCGGTGAATTCCAAAAATACAACGCCAGTTACTTTCTAGAAAAGGCGCGATATAAGTTTGCTTTCTGTTCGACATTTTCCACAAAGAGAGTTGCATATACTCCAGCAATATACTAGAATCAAGCGTAGGTCCAAGTAAATCGAGGGAATAAGGCACTTTCTGACAAGACTGTGTCCATTCCAAGTTCCCTTCCTTGTAGCTTTCAAAAGAAGAAAACGGAGAAAGCCGTCGTTGATAACGTGAAAGCCAACGCATCCGGCTAAAACAATAAATTCTCTTGGGACGAAAACAACAACAAGGACAAACATCCAAGGCGCCAGGCCTAGGAGAATCACGTGAACCCTGTGTTCTTGTGACTACGGAAAGTAGTGGTGCACATGTAGGAATGAAAGAGTCTCCTTTCATTGACAATAAATAAACAATTGTAACTGCCACCCCCACTAGTTATGTGGCAACGGAAGAGAATCTTCAATGACAGCAGAAAATGACTTTCCCGCCCTTCCCCTATCATCATCTTCGTATTTCAAGTTGACAATAGGAAAACGCACAAACTATGTGTCTTTTTAAATTCTCTAACATGGAATAAGAAAATGTGTCACAGGGAAAGGACAGTTTGAAAAAGCTAAGAACATTGTTTTATTTATGCTGCATCATCAAGAAATGATGGGCTCTTCTAGAGTCGACCATCGATGCCATTCCAAGCGACTGTCCACTAGCAGAGAAAATCAGATTGAAAGGATATGGAAAGATGGACGACGAGACCTTGCAAGGAGAAAGTTGGTTTTTGTTATTCTTCACCGTCCGTTTGGGTAGCTTATTCCTGTGGTCACTTACAAGGAGTTAGTAAGCGTTGCAAGGAAAAGTGGTTTAGGCATAATTGTTGGAAACAGTGTAAAGTATACTATAGTTCGAAAATGACCTTGGCGGACTCAGAAGTGGAAGCCATTCCTTTCAACTTTGTATTTCCATCAAGATTGAACGGCTTTGAAAGTGAAGGTGCTTATTCAGTGATGATAGCAGCAAGTGAACTTGAGAGAAAGACAGGAAAGAAAGTGGTAAGTGCGACACACCCATTGTTTATGTAAAATATCTCAGAAGAAAATCCTAGATTAGACTCGAAATAGGTCAGCCTTCGGAACCTACACCAAAGCATATTGTGGAGGCAGCGTGTAAGTCTTTGCAAGCAGGAGAAACTGGATATACTCTGCCCTTAGGACTGAGGGCGTTGAGGGAAGAAATTGCAAGGCACGTTACTGAAACCAGAGGTGTTGCTGTCTTACCAGAAGAAGTGGTTGTTGGTCCGGGTGCTAAACCTGGATTATTTTTCACTGCACTATCCATATTGCACCCAGGAGAAGAAGTTATCTATCCAGATCCGGGTTTTCCTACCTACAAGGCTATGGCTATTATTGCTGAAGCTAAACCTGTCCCAGTTCCTATGAGAGCAGATGGAAAGTCGTTTGATATGCAGGCATTAGAGAAAGCAGTCAGTTCCAAGACAAAAATGCTCATTCTTAACTCACCTAATAATCCAACTGGTGGTGTTATGCCTACAGAGGATATATTACACATTGCAAAGTTGGCAAAGCAACACAACTTTTATGTTATAGCAGATGAAATATATTCCAGACTAGTCTACAGTGATGAAAAGCCTCCAAGTATTTTCTCATTGCCCGGCATGAAGGAAAGAACGATTCTTATTGATGGATTTTCAAAAGCATATTCTATGACAGGTTTCCGTTTGGGTTGGGCTATTATGCCTGAATTGTTGACCAAGAAAATGGAACCTCTTTTGGTTCATGCGGTTGGCTGTACTCCACCTTTTGTACAGGCAGCTGGATTGGCAGCATTACGAGGCAGTCAAGATTCGGTACAAGAGATGGCAAAGGAATATGAAAAGAGAAGGGATTTGGTAGTGAAGGAACTCAACTCCATTCCTGGAGTCTGGTGTCCTGTACCTGAAGGTAACTAGTCCAAATAATGGGTTGCTATTAATATACTCAATTATGTTTCTCAAGGTGCATTTTATGCCTTTCCGGATGTGAGTAGTTTTGGTATGACAAGTAAGCAAATTGCAAATATTCTCTTAGAAAAGGGAATGGTTGCAGTCCTACCAGGAACTGATTTTGGTGCCAATGGGGAAGGAAGAATTCGTATCAGTTACGTTGCTCCAATGGATATGTTGAAAGAAGGTTTAAAGCGAATCAGAGAAACACTTGCGACTCTTTCAACTATGAATAATAATGGAATAGCATGAAAACATAAAAAGATGGATTTTGATGCGTTTATATATCTCTGAACTCTACCTTTTGTTATAAAAAACGACCTTTTTTGGTACTCTTTGATTTACAAGTTGACTTGACTCTATCTTCAGCTCCCAAAGCAATGGTTGCCTACGAGTAAACAAGATTATCCGTCCATAAATACACTTCAAACTAATATCCATCAATACCGTTGAAAAAAATTGCAAAGCTGTAAACGCCAATATAGGAGAAAAGTCAATTCCAAAAACTGGAGGTACGACAGCTGTTTTCTTCAACATAAATAAAACCATCATGCAACCTTTAGTTGCTACTTACACCGAAATAAGTTTAAATAGGGATCACACAACGTAAAAAGTGGTCTAAGAATGGGTTGATTCTAAAGGACAATATTTCCAGTGTTTCTCAAATAAACTCTACAAACTTACTTGAGCCGCAGGAAACCAACTCAGTAGAACGCGCACGATCAACAGATTGCTGTAGAGACTAAAAAAGTTTAGAAATCCTCCCACAAACACGCCTCCAACCTGAATCAGTTAGGTTAGTAGAAGTTAGAGATATCCAAGTTGCCATACTATCGAGTCCCCTGGCAAAACACTTGCTAATAATAGTTTACGAAAACAAGGCACGTGTGGGCATATAAAACAGCCGATAGCGGACCCTATTCGATAAAAGATGATAGTGTATCTCTCAAATAAAATAAGGATGGATGTGTTAGACAGTACCTCTGTAAGACCAGTTCTTCTCTAGTTTACCGAGTTGTACTTGACAACTTGTTTCAAAGACCAATCTACTCATTCTACAATCAATCCTATACAATCTCTTTCACCAACCAAGAAGAGCCATCCATTTTTGAAGTTGGAATTTATTGATGATTTGAGCAAATGGCTAAACTACTAAGCAGTGTTGCGGAAGAGCTACCAAAGAGTCGACATCTCTCATATTCAACTTAAATTCCCATTCGTTAGCTGAGTACATAGGAGCTAGACACAAAACCTACTACTTCTGGAGTGTCTAGAGGAGAAACTTCACGCCCGGCAAACAAGAACTTCATGTCTCCCGTTAACTTGCGACGACTACAGTATGCTTCAAATAACACCCATAAAGGACAACGGCGCTTTAGTTTAAACCGCGCTCGATTGCCAAACTAGAAAACAGTTTCTCATTAAGTATGAAATAAATATAGGAAACTTTCTGTACCTCATCAGTTACCCACAGCTCAACATATAACTGAGCCCCCTTTTTGGGTGCTTGTAGTTCCCCGTGATATGTTAGGGGAATCCCCATTTCCTAGCAGTGTTCCCAGGTATACGAATACCAGCCGAAAACTTGAAACACTGCAGTGCCCTTAGAAAATACAGCAGTGTTCATGTCAACCCTTCTTACCTGCAGTCACTGAAGTCCACTGTCGGTCAGACACCTTCCTCCCTCGGTTACTTTGGTCAGAAATTCCTGTAAGCTTCACAACTCTTCCCCTTTATTTCAACAAACCCTCTACAACTACAATAACTACACTTGAACAAACTCTTGCTCAAGCCAGTTACAAAGGTCCTCGTTCCTACAAGTACACGTGGAAACCGCTCGTGAGCCTCTGTGGCCTTCAACTCCCCAAAACCAATTTGAGACAACGGAATCTTCTCCTTTCCTGGAGAAAAAAGCCTCCCCCTTTCTGTCCCTACGAATTCTATTTAGATATTCTCATTTATGTCATTTCTTACTATAGAAAGCTTGTCGTTTTCAGTCGAAAGATGGTGAAGGTAAAGTATCCTCATCCGAAATCGGAGTGGTGCAAGGTCAGCTTTCTCATCACAAAACCAAAAGCTTTCAAACAACTTTACAACACCTACCTTATATGGTCCTTTAAAATGCATAGTTGCTCTCTTGCAAAGTTTTGAAAAGCAGACCAACTCAATCATAATCATTTGAAAAGCACGTGGGCAGCAGCGTAGGAGTTCACAACGGAAATCAACTTGATTTTGAAGTGTCAGCAATAATAGAAACCAACAACAAGACGAATTGAAGATATCAAGTGTTTTTGTCTATCACAACCTTACAGAATAATATATATATTTCAACTGCTACTCTATTCCATACACAATCAGGCTCCTTTGTTCTCCGCAACAATAACTCGTTTGTATCACCCCCAAAGACAACTAGTCAACTGACCTCTTCCCCTTGTCAAAGCGAACATCATTCACACCAAAACTAGAAAAAGCTTCCTCAATGACAGAAAGTCTTCCACAAAAACAACACTACAAAAGAGCAGGCCCATGACGGACGGCGATCACTCCCCCCAATCAATCACACTCGTTATCTCTTCTAATGAAAAAAGGGGATTTCGTTGTTTCTCTTTCAAAGCCTTTCGGACAATCCATCCAAGTCTATATAAGCGATCGTTTCATCATCTTCGATTTGATGTAATGCTATATCTTCAATATAATTTTAAAAAAACATATTATTTGAAAGACATCCCATTATTATTTGAAGAACGAGTGTATTAAGCAGTCTAAGTACCCTGCCATACTAAGAAAGTGGATATCATAGTTTCAAGTGTATCTCACCTACTACAATGGATAAAACAAAACTCGTAAAGGAGTATACAATTGCCTAATTCATAGGGTATTGTATAGCAATTGCTAGAGCTACTCAGTGCTAGGAAAGTATCATAAGAAACAACCTTATAAAACAAGGAAGTTTCTTTATTCTAGTTAATAGCCTAAAATAAGAACTAAACTGAAACTTATTCAAAACAAGTCTATATTGTAGCACATCCACAATACAAATGGATATGGTGTGAGACAAAAGGTTGCAAGTCACTCGACTTCTAAACCCATACCCTTTGCTGTTGCATAAATACTACGACAGATTATTTCCAAAGACTTGTACTTCATATGCTCGTCTCGCTGTTTGATTTTTCCAATTTCGTAAATGGCCTTTAAAGGTACCTATTTCACAAAAGCACTTAGCACGAGACAAACATAATACAAACCAACAACTACAAACTTTTCCAATGGTTTCATGTCCAGGTTTTGAAGCAGCTTTTTCCAGACCTGCTACTCTTTTCAGAAAATAGGAAACAGGAGGAGTTCTCGTTTCAAAAGTATACGTGCGGTCGTTGTAAGCAACGATCTTGGTTGGGATGGGTACTCCTTCAAGGATGTCCTTTGTAGCGTTGTTGAAATCCTTACAAAACTGCATAATGTTCAAGCCCATTTGACCAATTCTTGGACCCACTGGAGGTCCAGGAGCAGCTTTTCCAGCAGGTATATTCATAAGAAGACTTATTTTGATGCCTTTGGTAGATGCGCCAGCCATGCTTCACCACCACCAATTTCTATGTTATCCAACAATTGTTCACCCCTTATGACGAGTAGAGTGACATACTCATGAATAGATTCCTTTCTTTCCTCTTTTCTCCTATTGTAGATAAAAGTATCCATCTCAAGGAAAACTGTGTGCTACTCAACCCTTATGTTGTCTTTATTTCGAAAATAAGTATATTACCTCGACTTGTCGTAAATGCAGAATATTCCCATATAAAACCCTCCTCTTCGAATTGTTTATACGAGTAATATTAGTACAATACTATACTATATCACTAGGGATATATTTGCCTTTCGTATAAGAAGCTCTTTGATAACAGATAAAGTTTATCTGCAAGTACCTTTTTCTAGTTTGTCGTCCAAATAACTACTCTCATTCAGGAAATATATATATATATATATATATATATATATATATATATGTGTGTGTGTGTGTGTGTGTGTGTTGTGAAGAGAATTTCTATCCTGAAATTCTCTGTCCATTCATTTGGCTTGAGCCAACTCAGAGCGTCAATCATGCTTTCATTTGATTGGCTGAGAGGTGAATGAAAATGGTTAGATTGCTTGTGGAAAAGAATTATTTTGTCCCCGTTGCGTTATCTGAGTCTGTGTCGATTCTGACTGAACCGTCTGGTCTACGTATACTCGGGTTTCACAACTCATTTATTGCGACACCTTTTGAAACCAACGAAAGGAAGCGACAATAACCGTTACCAGACACAGTGTGTTTTTAGGGTTCTAAAGCCACAGTGGAGGTCGTGTAATGACTAAGCGGGGTTCCTCCAAGTTGACGATTGAAACTATTTCTCCTTATTTTACCCAAAATATACAAGCAGCTTCAAAAGAACTGGGAATTTGTTGTACTCTTTTAAAAAAGGTACAACATCCCTCTATTTATCTCGACACTCTATGATAACTTTTCGATGTACAGGTTTGTCGTAAATACGGGATAACTCGCTGGCCATATCGAAAGATCCAGAGCGTAGAAAAGACGATCCAACAGATAAAGGAAAGAATAATGTTCTTGGAAGCACACCTTACAAAGGATACCAGTGGTAGTATTCATGTGGAAGTTCAGAAACTACGTAGAGAATTGGTCGAATTGGAAAGAAAAAGACAGGCGCTTTTGAGACCGGATAAAGCTCTAAGTAAGTTATAATTGTTCAATATTGCGTTGAGTATTTTCTCACAGTTCAGTTAATCCTTACAACCTGCAACCCAACTATAGATTGCCGTTCTACTGGGGAGCAGATGGTATGCTTCCCCAAGTACCTTTCAGTATGCATCGAGTCCATTCTTCGTTCTGCAGAAGACTAACAGTCTGTTTTACAGATTCAAGGATCGATCAAATTGGGTTACCTCGAGATAATGATTACTCAGTCTCGTGGGAATTTCCCTCAGTCGATGACTCTCCTAGTTGTTCCGAACAGACTTTGTCGACCCATGTCGAAACCGTTGAAACCAAAGCTCCTGTAAAGTATACTACTCAAAGGTATTCAAGTTTTTGCCCCTTTAAAAGTGCGTGGAGTGACATGAATACCCTTCAGAGATGATAGCGAAGCACTGACGAAGACCCATATGCAGCCTATGTCTTTAGAAGATGATAGGAAGGATATTGGGTATTCCGAATCCTTTCCATCTGAAGACCCGTTCCCATTTTTTTATCGAGACAAGAGAGAAAGTAACTCCTTTGTAGTCAGTAACGATGCAGCCTTGCGAATGACGAATAACGATCAGTTGAGTCGTTCCTCAGTGAATCAAACATGCGGAAATAGTTCTTTTGAAGAACCTTCATTGCACCATTTTCTTTCCAGTCCCAACAATAGCAATTTAGATCACTTACTTGCAGATAGTACTGTTGGAGACTTTCTTGGTTTGAAAAGGAGTCGTGCTGAAAATTTATTTGACTGTTCTAGTTCATTATCGCAAGCTTTAGTTCGTAGACGTTCAGCATCTTCTATTTCGGGAGGAGAAAAGAGAAGAGGAGAGGAATTTGTATTGGAATCAAGAAGACGTTTATCACTTGCGGAGGAAATGATGTTGGGAAGAGCAAGTGACGTAGAAACTTTTCCACAAGAAGAACGTTTTCCAAATTGGGAGACGAGGAAGAATGAAAATGATATTCAAAGTACATTGTTCGGTCTTTTTCAACGAATGGATCAACTAGAGCAAGAAAACTTTCGATTACGTAATAATCTGAATCATTTGGTTGCTCGTATCCCTAATCCTCATGAGAATGAACAACTCTATTAAGAGTCGAAGATGAGTTTTCCAATGAATATAGACTTCAATATGATCGAGGCATCATGTGCATCAATTATATTTACTCTATCATCCAATAAGTAGATAATAGAGTTGTTACAGATGAAGTTTTCCAAATGGACATAGAATTAACAGAAACTTGTTCTCCAAAGAGAATGAAATAATTTCAATTGTGAAAACTAAAATAGATTTGTTATTTCTGTACAGAGTCTCACTTTATTCATCTCCTACTTCCCTGGCATCCACATCAATCACAGATATAGTCGACTGCTTCTTCTTGTTTCCGTCTTTCCTATTCGAAGAGTCCTTGGCAATAATGACTTGATCGTCCACCGTCAACAAATATCCACAATTACTACAGGGAACTTCTCGACCTTTAATTCCCACTACTGGTGACGAACAGTTGGGACAAAATACCTAATTGTTTGTTAATTATAGAGTCCGAACGCAAGATAGAATACTCACTTGAACAACATTTTGGGTTACCCACCAACGAAACACCAACAACCCTATTATGGGAATGATACTGATTACAGAGAAGAAAATCAAAAACGAGTCAAATATCCACGAAATCTTCCCAGACAACACAAGATAACAAACGAGACCAAACAAAATAAACTGCCCATTTTCACTTTGAAAAAACTGTACGGTCTTTTTCAACCAGTAAACAACGGTGGATTGGTCAAACTTCAGCTTGGAAAAGAGAAAAAGTGTACCACACCCACTTTGGGATTCCCGTGTCGAGCGTTGAAATACTCTGTTTTTGCCAGACAGTATAGAACGCTGAAACTTGCCATCACAGCGGTGACATAGAGCACGAGCTTTCGTTGGCAAACTATACAATGGACAGTCTAGCAAAAAGCACCACATCGATTCCAATCCCCGAATGAAAAGGATGGTAATTATGTCTTCGTTCCTTACCTTTCACAATTATCGACTGCTCGATTGGTCAACTCATGGTCGAAATAACAAAAATCCACAAATGGTCATATCTTCTCTGATAATGATATGCGTGCTCAAGGTAAAAACATTCAAGTCTCTCCGATAGATACAACACGATCGCTTTTCCTAGTTAAGGTTTCTATTATCAGCCATATTCTTCATATTCTACGCTATGAAGTATGATAAAATGTTATTGTTGCTACCAAATAATGTTACTATCTAATTTCCAAGACCAGCAGTTCTTTTCGATAAATATACAAGTGAAAAGGAACATAAACTCTAACATATCACTTCAATCTTCACTCAGCCTTTACAAAAACAGAAAAAACTCTTGAGGTTTCTAAAACCAAAGATATTTTTGCTGCTTTCCGTATCAACACATCACTGCTTACATACAAGAATATATATATAATACAACAACAGTTCTTCCAAAGACCAAAAGAAACACTTGAAAACTTGCTGTCACAGGATGGAAATATTCTCACGTTTCTTCAAAGTGACACAGCAACCACCTCTCAAAGTCTGTGTTGCAACACCTATACTGGATAAAGTAATAGTGAGATAAAACAAACAACCAAAAAAATATATGATTCTACGCCCTATACGCATATATATACCCCCAAAAAACAAGTACCAGCAGCGAGGCTCGAACTCGCGACCTTCAGCATGTTAGGCTGACGCTCTAGCCAACTGAGCTATGCCGGCATCGTCCTGACAAAAATGCGCAATTTCTACAAAAGCTTTCATTTTATTGTAGCAAAGATAACAATTGTGCTGCACTTTCTCGAATATCCATATTTTCATGATGTTCAAGATAATATTCAGCAAACTCAAAAAATCCAACACGTTTCAACTTTTCTAACCATTGAGAAGCATCCAAGAGAACCAACTCACTAGCTAAATTGAGAGCCCTTCTAATAGCTCGCAAGTCATCTTCGTTTTGTACAGCATCACGCAAGACATT
The DNA here is from genome assembly GCF_000341285.1 of Galdieria sulphuraria. Classification (NCBI taxonomy): domain Eukaryota; phylum Rhodophyta; class Bangiophyceae; order Galdieriales; family Galdieriaceae; genus Galdieria; species Galdieria sulphuraria. The sequence continues at coordinate 102,605 of NW_005178441.1, forward strand.
CTCTACTCCATCGATAACTTTTAACATATCCGTTCCTTGTCTATTATCAACGATTGAAGATACAGCAAGAAGAGCTGTAGTTCTCACTTTTGATTCCTTATCTCCTTCTGCCATATGCAACAATTTTTCCAGTCGTGTGGGTTGCATCAGGTATGTCTGGACCCATTCATTATTTTGTGCACATACTGCAAGTGTGTATAACGACAAAGAACGAACTCTAGCAGAATGGGAATTCAAAAGTTCAAGTACTCTTTCAAGTCCTCCTAATGCCATAATATCTTTTGCATTCTCCATTTTGTGTGCCAACTCTGCTAGTATTTCCAAAGCTTTTGTTTTCTCTGCTTCATTCTTTGCTTCAAACAATTCCACCAAGACAGAATACAACAAATCCTGCTCAAGTTCTGCATCATACTTGGCATTCAATGAACGAGCTTTCCTACTCCATGCACCGTTTACGTGACTTCGAGCTTTGCGGAAAAATTGGGTCACATGTTGAATAAAAGAAACACTTTCCTCTCGTTTCTGTTTATCCATTCCAGTTTCAGTTTCCAATAGTGGCTTCTTCTCAATCACTTTCTCAGTATTCCTATTGGTTGAGGCTAAAATGGACCACTGAAAAAGTTTGGCAACTGTGTCTATATCATCATTTCCCCTTTCCACTGGATTTTCTTCGTTCCTCATCTCTAGTAAAAGCTTCTCTTGGTTCACAGCAACAGCTTCCGACATTTCTTCTTCTTGCTGCGTTCCATCTTCTTTCTGCTCCCTTAAGACTTCTTCTACTGCACGTGTTTCTCTATCTTGTGCTTGTTTGAGCACTTTTGCCACTTTCCATTGCGTCTCAGGAGCAACTGAAGAGGAGTTGTGTATTTGAACTGCCTTCGTTTCCTCGACATTGCTTTGAACCACGAGTGATACTATTTGGCTATTTTCAGTTATAGTTACTTGTAGTAGAGATAAACATAACAAGAAGAGCAAACAGAGCTTTATCCATGCCATACTCAACAGGATCACAACATTCCATATCCAGAAATGTCACTTGGAGAATCCCTCTTTAACCATTACCGCATATTATTGATTATATTCCATCGAGAACACTGTAGATCACAAAACATATTTCAACTTCATCACAAGTTTCCTAGTTACAACTATATCCAAAACTCTACAAGGTTCATGACCGAAAACAATCTCCCACGTTCTATGAATACCATTTAGATGCCAACGTGGCATACCCTGCAATATGTGTTTTCTCAAGGCCTTCTACATAACTGGCAACCCATCCGGTGTGCAAGTTCAACAACACTCTCAACTCTTCACAACTGAGTAACATCGTTAAACCACAAAGTACAAGTTCCCATTGTTCTGAAACAAATGCATGTCCAGTGAGATATTGCAACCGTTGGCGTATTATTTGATAATATTTCTCACCCTTGTAACCATTCAGCTTTTCATATTGAAAAGTTATCTTTTTCCAATCATACAACTTTTCAAACACTTGCTCCTCATTAGATACCAAAAGATCCTCTCCTAAAAGTCTCCATTTTTTACAAACCACATCAGAAGATGGAAAGGGCCACTGAAACGAGTTATGCAACGAGAGTAATACATGAGAAAGTGGCTTGTATTGAAAACTACTTTCCATTACTTTCCAATAGTCTGCCAATGATATTCCAAAGCACATGCTGATATTCAATGCCTGTCTCCATTGCATCCTTTCCAAACATTTTCCCATATTTTGCAATAACAAGGCATTCACTGGATGAACTGCTCTGTCATCATTGCAACCAACAACTACTCCATTCTCCAATAAGCGCTTGTCTTCTTCTCGTATTTCAAAATCGGGATAAGAAAATAATCCTTCCATAGCAGCACGTCCTAAAAAGAGGACAACTTGTTCCGCAATGTCTATTCTTTCTTCATTCAAACAGGACTGTAATAATCTCCACGCATGCATCGCAGCCACTTGTAAATCCCACCATTCCTGTATGACCTTTAAAAATGCAGCTGCTATCGTCAAACGCTTCGTTAAACAGCAATTTTCAAAAAGCAAACAAGGCTCTCCTACATAAGAAAACAATAAATTCCAATACTTGCGATCCATTTTCCGTGCACAACCAACAATGACATCTTCATACTCTCCAAAGTACTTTGCAAGTCGCATGAAACGATCCAATGCGTACTCTTCATTTATAGAAAATGTCAAAGATGTTGAAGGCAATGGTTCCATAACTTGAAGCTCAGATGTTTCTTCATGTGATAGTGAACGATTGTTCCGCTTGGCTTCAACGTGTATCAGTAATTCATAAAGACAACGTTCCAAACAATTTTCAAAATGCTCCCATTCGGAACATGATTCCATCCATTTCAAACATTGCATGTCTTCCAATGTTTCGTCTGCAAGCCAACATAAGAAGAGTTTGCTTATAAACTCTTGTCGCTCTATTTGAATTCCAAAACAAGGCAGCCGACAGTAAATATTATCCAATGTTATCGTAACACTGGCAGTCTGTAAAGGACAGACACCTGCTAGGAACCCACCAAAACCAACAACGCCTAAAGGATAGATATTCAGGTCTCCATGGAACCACTTGTGTGAAACAAAACGAGAATTGTATGCCATGTTTGAAGGAGACTGGGTTAAGGAAGGCGAAACGCTATCTACTTGTGTGCAACTGGAATCAAATAGACAATAGATTCCTTCCTCAGCAACTGCCCAAATGATCAGCGGCGGACTATTCACTGTTCCAACAGGCAAACAATCGGTGTTGTGAAACCAAAATGAATGCACCATTCGTAATAATGGAACGGAAATACCATTAGAAATGTCAAGTAAAATGAGACTGCCGGTACTCTTCAAAAGCAGTACTTGATAAGGAATATCATTTTCACAAGGTTGCTTCGGATACAAACGAACGGAAGAGACAAAAGTTCCACAAGATCTCCATCTTGTTATTCTTCGTGGAGATGCTAAAGGAGCTTCTACAGTGATATGAAATGTCCAGCAAGTCGAATAAGTAAACTTGGTTTTGGAACGATCACTCTCGAGTTTCAACAGTCTGAGCTGCAAATCATCTGCAAAGACCAATACGAAGCCATCTTTTCGAGCATCTAATAAAAGAGGTGCTCCTTGCAAAGGTATCTGTGCCTGAATAGCTGAAAAATACAGGCTATCCCTGGGAAATATCAGCAACTCATAGCGATGAGTTTTCCGATTTTGAATAGCAAGTTCGTTTCCAATGATAATAGAACGTCCATACCAACAAAGACTACAGCACTGAATCATTCTCTCCTCAACGACATCACCAAAGAGTCGCCATCTTCTTGAACGAGTATTATAAATTGCCACTCCATGTTTGCCAGAAACTGCTACAAAGCTCTTGTCATCGTTGACCGAAATGGATCTCAAAGGCCAATTATTCGAAACATATTCATAAGGTGCTTCAATATGCCGTATCATCTTCTTTTTTGAAGACATCATATCGGGATAATGAATCATCGCGTTATCTTCCGAAACAAAAAAGTCAGGACCCAACAAAAAACTACGTGTGGCTTCATTCTGACAGCTTCCCTTTGAAAATCCAGTTTTAAGAAAACTTAACTCAAATAGAAGAAATGGAACAAATGACTGTGCTTCCCAATGGTTTCTCGTGTAGTCAATGCTGCCTAAAACAAACAAGGAATATCCAAATGCACCCCAACATACTGCTTTAGTATGTCGGAACAAATAACCTTGTTTGAAAGATTCCATTTTAGTTTCTCCATAAATGGATGATGAAGGATCCGTTTGTCCAAGTTGTTCATGGTTGTTCTGCATTTCTTGTATAGTCTCTGCAAGATAGCGCATTTCTTCTTTAGGATGTTCAAAAGATGAAAAAGTATGAAAAACACAATGACCAAAGTTTGACCATACAACAACGCCTGCCTTTTCATAGCCAACAGCAATACAGTTTCCATCGGACGTCCACTGAAGTGATACAACTCTACCAATATCCGAAACCGAAAAATACAAACTATCCAAAGAAAGACTTCTTAGACAGACCGGCTGTCCAGTCAAAAATACACTTGTATTGTAAATTTCCACCGAACCATTTCTGAGTCCAACAGCAGCAAGGCACTGTTGTGGTTCCAGCGCAATACAAGAAGCGTCATTTTCTCGTAAAATAAAGCAATCGTCTATTCCTGGAAGACTATGTCCTTCTTCCCCAACTTTTAAGAGCAGCGCAACGCCAGAAAAATTCAAAGTCAACCCACAAAGGTCAGTACCATTATGATAGTCCAAAGAGACAGAACCTTCTGATCTTCCATTCTCACAACCGATAGTATCTAACGAAAGCAACCTCCCAATGGACGTGCGCCAAAACAACTCTCCTTCCCACGAAACACAAATCACTTCTAAAGTGGAGTTCACCAAGATAATTCCTGAAGGACAACTTTTACAAGCTAGGATGCTCTCTTCTTCGCTAGAGCTAATATCTTTCTCTATCAAAAGAATTGGCAAAATATATTCATCTGCCCATTTGTTCGTTGATTGACTCTCCTTTTCTTGGCTATTTCCTTCTGAAGAAGAAACAAAGTCAAACCAAGATGACCTTCCAGGAGGAGCGTGAAAAGGTTCGAGCTTATATATCAGCAAGAAACTTCTTTCCAACAATATCGCACACCTGTTGCCGTCATATCGAAAACAACAACCTTTCACAGAACCCTTCTCTTTATTATAACGACAAAGAGAAAGCTTTCCAGTCACTACTCTTATTCTTCCAGTGGTCCAAAACACCACTCTATCGTCATAAAGCACTGCAAGCTTGCTTCGATGTTCATCAATAACTAAGTCAATAGGGTAAAATGTCTCACTCTCTAAACTTAAACTTTCGTTATGGAGCTTCGGACTCAATACTTTAGGCCAGCCATAACCAAAACTCGCCATGCCATGAGAATTCGACTAACTGCCAATTCAATTTTCGATGACGTTTATTAGTTCATCATGTTGCTGTGCTAAGAGAAATCACACTTATCCTTTGTATGCAAGACAGGTTTCTACCAATTATTGTACAACTATCTATTATTGGAGTTTTTCAAAATATCGCTACTTTTCTGAAAGATTGGCTCATCCAATCAGTTGGAGACTCTTTCCAAGAGACAGAACTTCTTTGTTCAAGGCGTCTTCTTATAGACAAGTTACTGCAGTGATCAACTCGAATGATATACGTCCAGGAACGACTATTCTTGTCGATGGCTCTGTACACCGTGTAATCGAATTTCTTCACGTCAAGCCAGGTAAGGGCGCGGCTTTTGTAAGAACCAAACTGAAGAACCTGGAAACCGGATCTACCGTGGAAAAAACTTTTCGAGCTGGTGAACGTATTGATGAAGCTACCTTGGACAAATTGGATATGCAGTTAGCGTACATAGAAGGCGAGCAGTACGTGTTTATGAATCTAGAGAGCTTGGATGAGGAAAGAATATCAAAAAGTTCTCTATCTTCGGCAGCTCAGAAATACTTGAAGGAAGGGGAGAGTGTCAGTATTCTCAAACACAATGGAAGAGTTTTAGACTTGGAGATACCTCCCAATGTTGTGTTGGAAGTAGTTTATACAGAACCGGGTATCAAGGGAAACACTGCACAAGGTGGCACAAAGCCCGCCACTCTCGAGACAGGTGTCACTGTGAACGTTCCTTTATTTGTTGAAACTGGAGATAAAGTTAAAGTGGATACTCGAGAAGATAAATATATCTCTCGAGCTTGACTTTTTTGATCATTCATGTTATTTGTGGTATTTTTCATTTAATATAACACTGCCAAAGAAACTGTTGTTGTTTTTGTTGTATATCACTTATCATGAAGAACCATGATGATAAGACTTGAGAGATAACAATGAAACTTTGTTACGAGTCACCCACCGGCATATAGGATAGGCAGCGAGGTATAGACTGTACAACGATAATAAGAAACATTGCAACAAGTTGGGTTTTTTAGTTGTGCTTTGTCTCGATATTGTTGTTGCTTAGATATCTTCACAACTTGTATGATCGGCGATATAAAGCTATCATTGGATCCTCTACACAACGAAAGGAGAATCAAAGGCGGGTCGACACAATAGCATATCAATCCCATGGACAAAGGAGTTCCTTGAGCCACACGATTTCATCCACGTGCAAACATTTTCCCGCTCAACTTTGTACGAGTCCGTTGGTTTCAAGAACAGATCAGCTTCTTTCGGGCAGATCGAGGCTTCCAAGACACGTCAGGCACTTGCTCATGGGAAATTCTGATATTTTTGAAATTTTTGGAATTTTTGGCTTTGACAAATGAAAATAGCTTCCTACAGTGGATAGTTTGACAAATCTTTTAGAATTGCGATGAGCTTAGAAAGCACTTTTATGAACTTAGACTCCAAGTCCACCAATCTTGATGACCAGGTAATTTTAGAAAGCCTGAGTTCTTCTTCACTACATCCTCATGTTATCAAACCCTCCAAGTCGATCGAGACTTCGGATATAATGTCGACTAGTTTTCAGAAATCAAGTGAACAACCCGAACCTTCTTCAGACTGTATATCCAGAGAGTCCTTTACCAACTCTTGTCATACAGCTCCAACAGTTGAAGCTTATCAAAACAGAGAGTCTATGACCAAGAAAAAGGAAAATTCGGAGGGCAAAGCATTGTCACAAGAAGACTTGAAACGTGAAAGAAACAGAAGATTGGCAAGAGAATTTCGTGCGAGAAAGAAAGAAGAAATACGTTTATATCGTTCAACTATCGTCAATTTAACTCAAAAAGTTCGGACGCTAGCAGCAGAAAACCAAAAATTGCAGCAAATCGTAAAAGAAATACAAGAGAAAAAAACAACCAATCATGAAGAAAGAAGAGCTGAAAAACACAAAGATGAACAGATCAAAAAGCTTCAGAAACAAGTTCTTCTTTATCAGATTTTACTACAACGGTTGAAAGATAATGCCAATCAGGATTTTGGGCAAGAAAGAGAGAAACAACGTTGTTCTACTGTGAGTGGAAACCCACATTCATTATTAGAAAGTTACTCATCTCCGCTTCCCTCTATCAAAACTTTGACTCAGATGGATTGTGAGACAACACAACCTGTCTGTTCACCAGATCGAGAACTGCAACAAAGAAGACTCTCTAGAAGTTTTACAATTCCTTCCTTAGTTGATGTTCCATTGTCAAATTTACTGTCCCAAGAACTTGTCGATTCCGGGACAAGTCCCGCAAACATTCTTATGATAGCCATACAGAATCCAGGTGTACAGATTGCTCCTCTAGCAGTCCCCCTAATAACTTGCATGGTTTGAGTACTCATCTTTTTTGTACTCCCATGTTGGATTCTCCACTTGTTTACAACTCCAGATCAGGTAACAGGGATAGCTCGCTTTCCTAGCCAGCAATTGAGAGTAAAATTGTAGCTGAGATACTAAACTGTAGTTTCTATGTGGCTTTTTATCATATCTGAGATAGTTGTAAATTCAATAAATACCCCAAAACTTTATCATGGAAGAAGGTTCCCGTACAAGTCCTCTTATACCAATTTTAGAGGATCGCCATCAACATGGAAGAAATATCCATTTTGACTTTAAAATGGCCTAAGAGAGAATAGTATAAAGCCATTTGGCCACTGGTTTAAAAATTCTCTCAACAATCTTAGCGACAACGATGTCGTAATTCTAAACTATTGTTATCCTGAAGATTGCCTTCAAGGTACTAAAGGACAGAATGGTTTCAATTTTCATAATTTGAACAGTTTTCAGTGATCTTGACAGCAAGTTTGAGGTTTGCGGATTTCCAATCAGCTAGACAAAATTGGCAGTTTCCAAAGCTTGTAGACTTGTTCCTTCCAGAACCTTATTCTTGTCACCACCTTTTGTTATAACATATTTCCTACTATTTCCATTTCATCTGCTATCCGTGAGGTTCAAGTTTAACAGAACTGACAACGATTCTGTTTACTTTGGATTTGCAGACAATTGAAATCTTCTTGAGTTTGAGAATATATTCTTAGCCACAAGTTTCTTTATTATAAACAAACGATATTATGGCGGAAGGAAAGAAGAAATCATTTCTTGCTGAAGAAAAACTTACATATCCATCTGCGCAAAAAGGTTTCACTTGTGCCACTTCAACAAACGTAGCTATATACAAGGCTATTTACAAAAAGAAGCCCAAATGAGATATATACAGATATTATTGACCCAAAACGCTATCACCAAGTGCTTGTGCAGCGTTTAATAACACCGCCACACTATGACGCCACTGATATAAGGTTGGCTCCTTTTCGTGACCCAAAACTTTACGTCTTTTCGCTTCCGGGAGGAAAGAACGGGTATTTTGTGTTCCCTCCCTCTTCTCAGGAAAGTTGCCATATTCTTCAACTTTTTCATCTTCCGTCTCTGAATGCGATGAATCCAGTTCCAAAAGCGCAGGAGTCATATCCTCCATATCTGAATCTGAGTCTATACCTGACACAAACCAAACCCTTTTCACTTTGGCTCCGGACTGCTGGTCCTTGAAGTTTACAGGAACGGGTGCCACTAGTGGTTCTCCTTCATCCCCAACAATCTTGTTTCTTTCACAAGGGGAGTAACGCCACAAATTACCCCTTTCATCTGGTTGGTGACGTCTCCGAGAGTAGTTTTCGGCAGCTTTGGCCGCAATAGATGTTGCTGTAGGGGCAATGAGCGCTTGTGAGTACCACGCTTCTAGGTCGAACAAGTTGTTTCCCTTCCCTTGTTCCCTCAAATGGTCTTCTTTCTGCTTCCAGTTCTCAAGTTTTTTGACAGGGTTTCTTCTTTTTCTAGAGGATACCGGGTGGGGTAGCGGAACTTCGGTGGGGTGTTTCTTAAGAGAGTCGGATCTTGTAGGACTAACCCCATCATAAAGCTTGCCCTTTTTCCATCTCACACCACAAGCATTACATAGTGTTTTTGGCCCTTGGGGACCGGTTCTCCAAAGCGGAGTTTCAGTTGCTCCACATACCACACAAACGTACATTCCTCAATTCTCACTAATCGCTTTCCAGTTACACCGCCTTTATAGCAAACTACGTTGCTCTCCTTTGGCCAATCCGATTTTCGTTGAATGGGCAGAAATGGACAAAGACCAACTAATCCATGTGGTGCTTTCTAGACGCGTTTATCTGGAAGCATCCAAGAGAAGCTCAAGTTGGTTGAATCCTTTAGATAACTTGTGTTCCTATAGAAGAGAACACACAGAGAGTATACTTGAGTTCTAGTTCTCTCGTCCAGGTCTTTGAAAGACTTGAGTTTGCAAGACTGTTTTGATACCGCTGAAAGTTTGTTCTGAATAACGACCTTTGAAGGAAATAGCTGTTATCTCGTATTACGGTTGTCACTATACGATAGCTCAAAGAAAGGTAGTCAACGTAGCTCATTCATTTACTCATATTTCAATATGGATAGAACTCAGAATATGTAAGGTCTAGAATAAACATACCCTTTATCATGAATAAGAAATCCTCAAATAGTACTGTTTCACTATATAGCTTCTCATCAACCTCTTGCTTTTGGTTTCGTTAAAAACGCTACTATTTCAATTATCTATAGTCACCGTTGAAGAGTTTTAAATCGGGCCATTCAATCCCATGACCAGCGGAAGTCGAATGGATCAGGTTGATGCTCAACCAACTGACACTATCGTTCCTGTATTAGAAGAAAGCAAAAACTTGAAAAATGAACAAAATACACCTGAAACCTGGCACTTAAAAGTTTTACGTCTTTTAAATCTTAAGAAAGGAACTTCCAAGGGAGATAAACCCGCAGCCAATTTGCACACTTTTCGAAAATTGGTTGCCCTAGAGTTTAGAGGCTCACCTTTTATAATCTGTTTGGGTCTTCTAGCAGCTATCATGGAAGGTGCTGTGCTTCCTAGTTTTGCAATTATTTTTGGCAAAAACTTCAATCTGTTTACGGAAAGTTCCAGTGCCATACAAAGTACTACTTGGAAGTACTCTTTGGCCTTTTTTGCTCTCGGTGTAGGTGTCAACATATTGGCTTATATACGTGTATCCACCTTTGGAGTTGCAAGTGAGAAACTTTCCAAGAATCTAAGAACAGCTGCCTTTTCTAGCCTTGTTAGGCAGGTAAATGCTCATGCTTCTTTGTCTCATAGTAGAATGCTATATATGAATTACACTAGGAAGTCTCCTATCATGATATACAAAAATCAGGAGAATTGGCTAACAGACTGAGTTCAGATGTATCTCTAATTCAGACTGGATTGGCTAAGGCTGGACAGTAAGGAACATTTTTTCTCAATGACATGTATTACAACAGTTTATGTCAGATATATCATGAATATCTCGCAATGTGTGGTTGGAGTTATTATTGGTTTAGCATTTGGACCTGCTTTGGCTGGAGTACTGATTGCTCTATCACCTCTCATTGCGCTTTCGGGTGCTATTGAGATGATGCAGTTGAGTGGTTCAGTGAAAAAGGGTTCTGAAGCATATAATGTGGCAGGTTCTGTAGTATCAGAAACCTTGTCTAACATCCGAACCACCAAGGCCTTTTGTGCGGAAGACTATGAAGCCTCACGTTACGAGGAACGACTTGTTCCTGTATACAAAACGGGAGTAGTGAAATACAACAAGGAAGGCTTATTTTTAGGCTTTTCCATGTTGACCATTTTTAGTGTTTATGCCTTGGCATTTTGGTGGGGTGGGACTTTGATTGCAAGACATAGTCTTAATAGTGGTGATATGTTGACAGGTGTGTATCATAGAAACTTTCATAGTTCATAATGTATGGTTTGTAGTTTTCTTTTCTGTAGTGATTGGTTTTGTTGGTCTTGGACAAGCAGCTCAAGTTTGGCCTGATGTAACAAAAGGAATAAGTGCCTCAGAAACCTTATTTGAAATCATTTCTCGCAAACCAACCTATCGAAAATTTTTGAGTGTTGAGAAGCAGCAACTACAACTTGAACATAGTATTCAGTTTGAACATGTATCTTTTGCCTATCCTACTCGACCGGATGCCATTATATTGAAAGATTTTTCAATCGATATACCAGCTGGTAAGACAGTTGCTCTAGTTGGACCAAGTGGGAGTGGCAAATCTACGGTCGTTTCACTTTTGGCTCGTTTTTATGATGTGGAACCTTATCATGGAGAAATTAGAATCGATGGTCGTTCTATATTTGAATATTCACCCGAGCAAATTAGAGCCAATATCGGTTTAGTATCTCAAGAGCCTGTGTTATTTTCCGGAACGATAGAAGAAAATATTCTTTATGGCAACCGAAATGCGACAAGAGAACAAGTGGAGGCCGCAGCAAAAGCATCCAATGCCCATCATTTTATTATGAGTCTACCTGATAAGTATCAAACCCAAGTCGGTGATCGAGGTATTCAGCTTTCAGGTGGTCAGAAGCAACGTATTGCTATTGCAAGAGCTATTTTAAAGGATCCCAAACTTTTGTTATTGGATGAGGCTACTTCAGCATTGGATGCAGAAAGTGAGTCGTTGGTACAAGTAAGTTTTTACAAAGTCTCCATTTTGGGAAGATTGACGATTTGAATAGGAAGCACTGGACAGACTGATGGAAGATTCCAAACGTACAACTGTGGTGATTGCCCATCGTCTAACTACTGTTAGGAATGCCTATTTGATAGCTGTACTGGAGAACGGGGTACTCGTGGAAATTGGCAATCATGATACTTTGATGAGTAAGGAAGATGGCATTTATCGGAATTTAGTTCATCGACAAGTATTTGTGGAAACCAAATCCAATGATCTTTCATAAGCTTATTGTGGATTGGTCAACAATGCGTCTTGTGATTCGATCCCGTAGTGGAAAGCAACTTTGTGAGGTTCAAATAGAAGAATCACTCACAGTATATCAGTTGAAAGAGAAAATCACAGATAAAAGTAGGTACTTGATGTACAAAAAGTTGTTTGTAACCATAAAGTTTCCTTAGTTCCCCAATTGATTCCATCCAGACAACGGTTGAGTATTGAAACCAAGGACTCGAAGAGAACTGTTCTTGATGAGACCCAAAGTTTGAAAAGTTATCCATTACAAGACAATAGCATTGTTTATTTGAAAGACTTGGGGTTACAAGTTTCCTGGAAGTTGGTCTTTTTCTTAGAGTATTTGGGTCCGTTGTTGATCGTTTCCCTATTGTCGCTTCAACCGACCGCTATCTATCCTTCCAAAGTACTTGGAAGAGAGCAAAAGTAAGATAATCTTCATCTTTGATATTTTTTCCAACACGAGATAGGGTTGCTGTGATGTTGTGGTTGTTTCACTTTGGGAAGCGAGAGTTGGAAACCTTATTTGTTCATCGATTTAGTCATTCGACGATGCCGTGGAAGAATCTTGTGAAGAATTGTTCCTATTATTGGGGGTTTGCTGCTCTTATTGGTTACTTTTTGTGCCATCCTTTGTACACCCCCGTTCCTAGTCCTTTGTTCTATTTAGGTATTTGTATTTTTGTGTTGGCCGAATGTGGAAACTTTGCAACTCATTGGATGCTACGTCAATTGCGTTCATCATCTGGGTCCAAAACCAGAAAGATTCCTCGAGGCTTTCTATTTGAATATGTATCTTGTCCTAATTACACTTTGGAAATAGTCGCTTGGTTAGGATTCAATATGATGAGCAACACTTTATTAGGTTGGTTATTTATGTTTGTGGGTGCGATACAAATGACACTTTGGGCACAAAAGAAACACAGACAATACCTCTTAGAGTTCAATGGTAGTCATTCCAAACCTTTGTATCCTTCCCAAAGAAAAAGAATATTTCCATTGTTATATTAAAGTTGGCTTTCTATTACAATTTTATGTTGTTGGATGATTGATGGATAAACGAAAGCTTGAAAAAGGTAAGCAACCCCTGTTGTGGATATTTACAACTCAACTAGGGAAAGAGTTTTTAGAGGAGGAGGAACAAAGTCAAACAGAGTGGAAGAAACGAAGAAAACAAGACAACTTGGAACAAAGTTCAGAAACGAGTCAAGACGATGAACAGGACTGGGGAAGACAAGGGCAGGAAGACGACTATGAAGATGATGAAGAATACAGTGAGGAAGAAGAAGAAAATAACAAAGAATATTCATCTAAGAAGAAAAAAAGGTCTTCCAGGTTTATCGAGTTGGAGGCGGAAGTAGATGAAGAAGATGACGATGAGGAAGCTGAAGAAGGTGACGAAATAGAACGAGAGCTAATCGACGATGAGGAAGCAGAAGAAGTTGAAGATACTATGGCGTCTGTACAACAAAGAAAGGCGCTTTTGGACAGAATGCGTTCGGAAAATCCTGAAGAGCTGAGACGCTTTGTAAGAGAACGATATGGTGAAGTGGATGATGATGATGAAGAAGAAGAAGAAGAAGAGGAAGAAGAAGAAGTTCAAGGACTGCAAAGAGAATATATTAAAGACAAAGGTATTGAACAACAAGGTTTATTGCCTACTGTGCAAGACCCAAAGCTATTTCTGGTTAAGTGTCGAATTGGAAGAGAAAAAGAGGCAGTTATTTGTCTTTTACAGAAATATTACGAATATAATCAAAAGAAAACTCCTTTGGATTTCTTTTCAGCAGTAGCACCAGAACATCTTCGTGGATATGTTTATGTGGAAGCTTATACGGCAGATAGTGTAAAAGAAGCCATCGATGGTTTGAGAATTCTATTTCCAAGCACCTTAAAATTGATTCCAATAGAAGAAATGGTTGATGTACTAAGTATAGTGCCAGAGACTAGTCAAGTTGAACGAGGTGGATGGGTTAGAATATCTAGGGGAACCTATGCTGGTGATTTAGCCCAAGTGTATGACTTTAGAGAAGGCGAAACAAATGTAACAGTGAGACTTATACCTAGACTCGACCTTCAGGAAATGAGGAATGAGGACGAAACAGACAAGAAAAGACTCTCCGTCAACAGGAGGCCTCCACAGAAACTTTTTAAGAGAGAAGAAGTTGAACAAATTGTTGGCTCGGAGGTATTTCCCAGAAGAGATCGTTATACCGGAGAGGTATTTGACGTATTTAGAAATGAAAACTATCGTGATGGATTGCTATATAAACGAGTATCTATACGCAACATTGTAACCGGTGACGAAGTTGCACCCACTTTTGAGGAATTGGAAATGTTTCACAAGGCTCAGCGTTTGGCTTCCGACGCAAAACATGTCGAAGATAACCAACAGGAACTGGAAGATACGATGGAAAAGACTTTAGAATTGTCGCTGGATACATTATCCTCCGATGTTGAGAAAAATATGAACTTTTGTGTTGGCGATAGTGTGATTGTGGTATCAGGTGACTTGAAAAATCTTAGTGGAAGAATAGAAGCCATGGAATCAGATAATATGGTTGCAGTACGTCCAGATGATCCGGAACTTAAAGGAGAGCTCATTCAGTTCTCAAAAGAGGAATTGAAAAAATATTTTCGAGAAGGCACTCATGTCAAAGCAATCAATGGTCGTCATACTGGAGAAACGGGAATGGTAGTTGGCATTTCTGGAGATATCATTACCGTATTTTCTGATATTACAAATGAAGAAGTGCGGCTTCATATTTCTCAATTGACCGAAACTACCGAAGAAAGTTCTTCTAAAAGTGTAATTGGAAGTTTTGAACTTTTGGATCTAGTCACGCTTCATAGTGATCCTCGAGCTCGTGGAGTTATTGTCCGCATTCAAAGAGATCATGCCACGCTTTTGGATACGAATGGGTCAAATAGAACAGTTTCGGTGAAAGATATTCGCAGTAAATTGGATGCTAAACGAGCACAAGCTTTAGACATGAATCAGAAACCTCTTCAAGTAGGAGATATGGTAAAAGTGGTTCAAGGAGTACATAAGAACAGAGAAGGCTCTATTCGACATGTTGCATCACCTTTTGTATTTGTGAATGTAAAGGATGAGCCTCAAAACTGTGGCCTTATTGTTGTGAGAGCACAAAATTGTCAAGGTCCTCATAGTGTACATGGAAATTTCAATATGACTGGTCAAAACAGTATGAAGGGAGCTACCTTATCTTCCATGTTTTCTTTGGGAGGAAATAGATTCAAGACTGATGCCACGTTGAGTCATCCTGTATATTCCGGTAATATTGGAAAAGGTCACAAGGAAGACGACAAATTGGTTCGTCAAGATGTGTTGATCAAAAGTGGTCCGTGGAAAGGTTATATCGGTAAAGTGGTATCGGCTACGACAGCTTCTGTTCGAGTTGAATTGGACTCTGTCTGTAAAACAGTGACAGTGGACAGAAGTCGTGTTGTGCCAAAGGATACAGCGCATTTGGAAAAGCAGAAACAATCTTTACAAGGTGCTTATACTCCCTCTTATGAAATGGGGAGTCAAACGCCGGCATATTCTGGAGGGAGTTCCATGGCAACTCCTCTCCATCATGTCGGATATACACCAGTTTATGCCCCTTTTACTCCTACCTTGGATAGTGGTCGGCGTGATGCACCGAGAACACCTATTCATAATGCGTGGAGACCAACGACACCTGGTGCTGCTGATTATTCTAGCGGAAACAAGTGGTCCGATTTGGGTCTTTCCATGTACTCACCGTTTGCTTCACAAGAGACTGGATTAGCAAGTCAAAAAACACTTGCTGAAAACAACGCCATTTCTGAAAGTGTCGATGACAAGAAAGTTGACCATTCACTATCTGTTGCAAAGGCATGGATAGATGTTCTCGTGGAACACAAAACGAAGACAACTATTCGAGGTTATGTTGGTGGACATTCTCCTGATGGTATGTATCTGCAAATAGAATTGGAAGATGGGAACTCTGGCTCCTATGCCTTGTCAGATATGCAAATGGTAGCTCCCGAGAAAAGTGATGTGATAAAAGTAGTGGATGGGGAGTACACTGGTATGAAGGGCCATCTGCTCAACGCTGAAGGTGATGAAGGGATCGTCCAATTTGAAGATGGTGAAATTAAAATTCTCCCCGTTTCCAGTTTGGGCAAAATTCGTGGATAACGTGAAACCTGTTTTTCCATAGTTGGTGTTACATAGTATATGCAAATGGGTGGTATTTATGTCGCTTTCATCCTTTTTTTTCGCCCACATCTTCTTTTGCAGTCTTTTGAATCCCATAAATAAAAAACGAATCCGTTCAAGATTTTCTTGAAGCAATCCATCTCCGCAAATACGAGAAGCCAACTACCATCTGTATATATACACATGCACACACGCAAATATATATATATATATACCTATCCAACAAGCTTTTGACTTGCGAGTAATCGGTTCACTCATACATGTGCTATTGATCAGAAGACCCTGTTTTTCCTGTTTTTCCTTGCGTTCAGAATAAATAAATTCCGGACATGATAATCAATGAAAAAGACTCGGCTATTTTATTTCAATCATGCTCTTCAATGATGAAGCTCTCGGCGTCGATGTCAAAGTGCGTTATCAATAAAAATGAAACCGACTTTTTCTATTCTTTAGGATAAAACAAATTGAGACTTTTAATGCAGTAAAAGAAAATGAAAACAATATGGTTCTGTGAAAACGCAATTGTTTAAAAGAACGTTAACAAGAACAAAGAAAATTGGAAATAGCCAAAAAGGGTCCTCCTGTTATTACCTTTAATGAAAAAGAGCAATTAAAAAGAAAAACGTTTCAAAGATATCTTCAACAGTTTCTTATTAGCAAGCAAGTAAAAACATGAAACCTTCGGCATAAAAAGAAAGACGACAATTAAAAAAAACTTTATAAAACCTCAAATAAATTTAATTCGAAAAAGAGAGTCACACATTTAAAGGAAACATTGGCCTTTCCCATTTAAATTTTGTGACTGTAAAGAATGATGGTGAATTAATTTTGCTCAATTGCCAAATTGGAAAACAAGACAAATTTAGCAATGACACAAACTTTTAATATTAATTAGAGTTGCATTATTTTTTGGGGACAGAACTTTTGTCAATTTTAAAATTTTCTTTATAATTTTTCAATTTTATTATCCTGTCTTTATTTTTTGTTTGTCAATAAAGTTTCTTTTAACTCCGTCATAACTGTCTTGAATAACGCTTGATATCAGCAATCGAGTTTAAGAAAAAGCTTTTTCTGTAACAACATATAAATGTATGGTTGCTCTGCTATTCACTTTTGGATTAAAAGACCCTGATGTAGAGCTCAATCGTTCTGTGCGAATTGCTTTGTCTTTTCGGCGTGCAAGTGTCGTTAGATGGCCTCAATACCTTTTTCCGACCCCGAGGAATATCGGAAACAGTTCGGTTCTGCTGCAGAGAGAAACAAATTACCAATACTAGAAGCCCTGAAACGGCACGTTACGGTGGAACGCGCTAAAGCTTTGGAGGTATGACTTCAATACATTGCTATGACCACTGTCACCTTTATTTAGTTAGCAAGCGGTATTGGCACCCATGTTTCGTTCTTCGCAGAGAATTTTCCGAATTGGACTTTTCAAGTATGGTTTTTGTTTTGAATTATTGTGAGAAACTCATGATGGATAGCCAAGTGACGTTGATCCAGTTCATGTGGAGTTGATTGCTCAGAAAACCCAGCACTTGAAGAATGTTTTACCTCCAGTTGTTCTGAACGTGAGTTCGGATAACTTCGCTGATACTTTGAACGACGAGGTATTACACGTTCCCAGAGTTCTAAAGGACTTTTATTTACTTTTCGTAGTATGACATCGTTATGGTTAGCAATTTGCTTCATGTGGCAGGTTGGCAGGTTTCTATTGGATTGTTTCACGGTTGTTCTAGGTAAGCAAAAAAAGGGAAGCTTGATACAATAATAAGTTTGACGCTTTCTTGAAGAGTACTGAGAACGGATGGATTATTGTTTATTTATGGCCCGTTCAAACGAAACGGGACTTACAACGCAGGTATGTTTTATACCATTTGCAATTGAAAATTGACAAGTTGTTTAGAATCCAACCAAAAATTTGATGAATTTCTAAAAAGTCGCAATCCAGAGGTATCTCAAGTCACTTTACAAATCGATAACCCTTATTCTCTGTGGTCAACTAGTTTGGTTTAAAGGATATCGATGATTTAGAGCGTCTCGCACACGGTTGTAAGGTATGAAAGATACATCATGTACCATATGAAAAGCTCACAGCTATGTACAGTTTTCTTTATCACATATTCTCGATATGCCAGCAAACAATTACATTTTGGTATTTCGAAAAACTTCACATCTTTCGCCTTGAAAAGGGCCTTGCGTCCTTTCCATTGTGCTGCAAGTAACATCTGTCAAACTGTAAAGTTTTGAGAAAGTTCAGACTTGTCAGCTATTTCTTCGTCTCTTCAATGAATGGCTATTCCTATAGTAAGAACACCCGTTTTGTGAAAACAAAAATCATTCGTCGGTATTCTTGGCTTTTTGAAAAACTTGGAGTGGCGAACCACTCCGAAAACCGTGAATCAGCTTTTCCAACTCTGCTGGAACCGACTGGTTACGACTGCGAAAATATTTTGCAAGTTCTCTTGCGAAAGCCTTGTCTTTCCCTGTTAGTAGCGTATATGCTGTTCCTTTCCTTCCCGCTCTTCCTGTACGGCCAATGCGATGAACATACCATTCAATGTTTTTAGGCGTCTCATAATTGATTACAGTGTTAATTTGCTCAATATCTAAACCGCGGGAAGCTAAATCAGTTGAAACCAACAGGCGAATATCTCCAGTTCGAAAGAGCTTCAGAAATCCGTCACGATCTTCTTGAGATGTCTCCCCATGAATCGCACAGGTGGGAATATTGTGAGACCTTAGTTGATTCGTAAGGCTGGCACAACTCGCACGCGTTCCAACAAAAACAATAACGTTGCCTCGTTCCAAAAACTGTGGTAAATGCTCGCACAACCAAGATATCTTTTCGTCTTCCGAAGAAACAAACTTCACCACCTGCTCAATATCTTCATTTGCCGACCCAGCTTCACCAACAGTTATCCTTACAGCTTCCGCTATAGTTTCTCTCACTAGTTGCTGCACACGGTTACGAAACGTCGCCGAAAAGAGACAAACTTGGCGATCTGGCCTAATCTGACCTAAAATGGAACGAACTTGAGGTTCGAAACCTAGGTCAAGCATCCTATCTGCCTCGTCTAGGACCAGAAAAGTAACTTGTTGCAAACTGCAACCTTTGCTTTTAATCAGGTCAATTATTCTTCCAGGAGTGCCAACCAAAATGTCTACTCCTTCTCTCAGTGATTTGATTTGTTCATATTTCGGGTCGCCGCCTACTGTGAGTAGTACTCTCAGTCTAAACTTGATAGCTCCTAGTTTACGAATTTCCGAAGCTATTTGTTGAGCTAACTCTCTCGTGGGTGCGGTCACAAGCGCGATGGGTCCCTGTCGACGTTTCGGCCTCGGCTGTGCCCAAACATGGCGTATCATAGGCAGGGAATATGCAGCAGTTTTCCCTGAACCTGTCTGTGCGATTCCAATAACGTTGCAACCATATAATATTGCAGGAATTGCTTGCGCCTGAATTGGTGTTGGTTTATCATAACCAGTTTCTTCTATGACTCGAATCAAAGTTTCTGGTAGCCTACTTTCACAGAATGAATTTATCGGACCAGGGCACTCACCAGTCACGTGAATATTCTTCTCTGTTCTCTGTATCAACTTTCTGTGATCCCCTGAGTCTTTACTAGTTGAATTGTCACTCCAAAAGTTCTTCTGGAACGGCCAACAAGAAAAATTTTGAGGTTCTAGTGGTTCCAGAGAGTGAACTGTCTTTCTTTTCTTCACGGCTTCCACTTCTTCATCGTCAGTCAAACCCTCGTCTTGTGTTTCACTTGGGGTATTCGTCTCCGGAGCCTGCTTTTCTTTGTAGTCAAGATAACTTGCCACAGGGTCTTCAAAGTCTACTTGCAATTCTTCTGAAACTAACAGGTCTTTCTTCGTGTCGTTAATTTCATTTTGTTTCTCTAGATTTTCCATAAACGCGTCAAGGGGGTCTGTTTCCGGAAGAGACTCATTCTTTTTGGAAGTTTTCAGTTTCAGCTTTGATTCGCGGTCATCGAGTAAACTTTTGGAAACACATGTTTCTGGTCTATTTACTTGAATAGTCGATTTTTCCAAACGAAAACCAGAGAAACCAAACTTGCGACTGTTTTCAGTCATTTTGGCGCTTTTGGACAGAGAGAATCATATTAGCATTTTTTTTCAGAAAACAATTGGATGAAAATGATAGTGGAGTCCAACGACGTATTTGTTTTTCCTGGAGATAAACTCTTCAAGTTGGAGAACGGTGACAACATCAGAATAGGTCAAGGGGTTGTGAAAAGGGGAGATGGTTTAGTAGCGTTGAAACCTGGATATTTGCACAAGGATGGGAACAAAATTTGGATTGAAACAGCGCAAAAGCGAGTATGTGTGTGCATATTTTTGTTTGTCGTTCTTAAGATGATTTTCCCTAGTATATACCTACTGTTGGAGACCTGGTTATAGGTATCATCGTCGATCGTTCATCGGATTTCTATCAGGTTGACGTTGGTGGGTTTTCAACTGCGCTCTTGCCAATCCTGGCTTTTGAGGGAGCTACCAAGCGTAACAGGCCACATTTATCAGCTGGTTCTGCAGTTTATGCTCGAGTTGTTTCAGCTGATAGAGATTCGGAACCTCAGTTATCCTGTTTGTTGCCCGGAACGCAGCACAGTTGGGTGACAGGAGAAACCATTTTTGGAGAATTAAGCCAAGGGAATCTTATTCACTGTTCCATCAGTCTTTGTAGAAATATTTTATTGGGAAGAAATTCTGTATTTACTGAGTTGGGAAAATATATCCCTTTTGAACAGGCAACCGGAATGAATGGACGTATATGGGTTCGTTCTCAGTCAGCTGGTCACATTGTATTGCTCTCTAATCTCATCATTTGTTCAGAAAATATGACAAATGATCAGTTGAGTGCAATGATAAAAAGTTTGGTTTCAAAAATATCGACACAAACATCAACGACGACAAGTGTATAGTCGTTTAAATAGCCGAACTTGAACCATATTCTGATATCTTATTGTGACCTTTTGATCACTTTTATTTAGTTATCGTTCTATGATGCATGTCATCATGGATGATTATCTTGACAACTTGGAACAGCTGTCGGCTCATTTTGAATAGCATGTTAGAAGAGACTTTATCATCTTGTCGATTCTTTGATTTACGGCACTTTAGAGTTTGATATACAGCGTCCATGAGGTACCTGTGTTGTGAGTTTTCATAATCCAGCCAATAGCTACAGCAAGCATAGATGAATTGTGCATAACTGAATGGAGAGTCAAAGGAGTAGTCTATCATCTCGATGATGCTATGTGTCCACTCCCATTCGGAGCTCAACAATGCAAAATAGTCAACCTGTGTGTTTTGGTTCTTCAATAAATAAAGCAACAACTTTTGACGATAGAAATATGCACCATGATCGGATACATGTTGTCGTATGGCTTCTTTGCTTTTCTTGTAATATTCCTGAATAATAAACTCTCTGGGTAATATGCTAATATAGGAATCGACAAGCCACCATCGATAGTACCACAAGTGATAAGATTTTTCAAATCTATCCACCAGAAAGGAACACATTTCCAACTCTCTCTCAATAAAGTCACTAGAAATCGAGTTCGTTTGTTGAAGTAATATCCACTTTCTATGTTGCCAAACCTCACTTGTCTTTGCATTCCTCTTTAAAGCCATTCGATTCACCTCGAGCTCCAAGTCATATGATACGTGACTCTGTAGCAAAAGACACTTTCGAAAGTTCCAAACAGTAGATTGGGCTGGTTGAACAAATAACAAGAAGCGTGACAAACTGTCCCATAGTTTCCAATCCCAAGAAAAAGATCCTCTCTTCAAGTTTTGACGAAATCTACTGAATATTTGTTGAGCTTCCATATAAATGATACGCAATGGAGTGCCTTGAATCATCAGAGTATCTTCCTTCAATTCACAAACGAGAAGGTCGTTGGTATTATCTGACCAAGTAAAAGGTATCAGCTCCAACTCTGTACTAGAAAAGAAGTGAATCTATCAACAAGTTTATAAGTATATGATACCCTTACTATTCATACGACTCCAAAGCTTTGAGAACAACAGAAAGTTGGTTGGATATTTCAGGATAAAGTTCACAAGAGGTAGCTGCCATAGCGAGAACCTTTTGACAGTTTATTATACTCAAACTACAAGAAACATATATTTTCGAGGTTTAGAAGTGTTGACGAAAAGCTTTATAGGAAACCAAAGAAACAAGGCTCTCCTTCCTTTATGAGATTGATCATTCCTGATCCACTTTCCCATATTTCGCAGTACAGTCTGATATATTCAGATATTACTGTAAAGTCATTTCAGTAACATCCAATGTTGAACAAAATGAGAGCCTCAACTAGTTATTTGTGGTTTTTATCAAAGTAATTTATTGAAAGTACATCAAGGTTCATGGCTAGTCCTCGTATTATCATTCCGAAACATCTTCTTCTCTTTCGAATTCTCCTCTTATTCCTCATTTCTTCATATAATATTGTCCATAACATTTTAGTTGATGAGAAGCACTATTTATTCTTGTTTTTCTAGAGTTGATAATCGTTTTTCAGGAATGGCCATCATGAAATAGAAATAATGAAACCTTCATGTATTTGGAATCAGATAGATATCTGAAAAGGATAAGATCGGATTCTTCTTAAACAATATCATTCCTCTCCAAATGTCGTTTGTTTCAGAAAGATATGAGAAGATAGAATGGTTAGGAACTTCAAGGTAATGAGACACTGTCCAATGATATATCAAGAAACATGTCAATGAGTCACTCACAACACAAACATTTATATCTAATATATATCCTACATTTACATAGTTTAAACAACAATCTGGTACATTGCCTATTCTACTACTCTTCAACGATGGGAAATGAAAAGATTATTTCTTTCTTTCCAATTGTTACAACAAGCAATTCATTTTTTTTTCTCAACTTGTCAATATTTTTGCTAGAGTACTTCTTTGTGCATCTGTTTCTATATTCTTACTCGTTTCATGGAACAGAGCAATGAAATGGATAAAGTCAATAAGACTCACAATGGAAACTTCAAAATAGTTAATCAACATTGCCATTACTTGAATCTTTTAAAACAATGCAACGTATATACATGACTCAACAAGTGTTCTTCCAACTCTACAAGATATGGGATATTTACCACTTGGATGGAATCCACCAACGAACCATTCGGTTAACTGGTATAGCAAACGGATCATCCAATCGCTTTTCCAGTACAGGCTGCAACAAATCTGCTGTTGCAGCCAATGTAAGTCCCCAAAGCCATAAGGAATCATTTTTATCTTCGCGTGCGAATAAACCATCTTGTGCATATTGAATGGAAACTATCCAAGGTCTTAGCGAAATTGCAGAAAAATAAACTCTGTCCAGAGCCAACCACTCGAAAATGGGTTTCGGAAGTATATAGGAAAGATAACGAAATAATCCAATATCCCATTTTCGTTCGATTGCTTTGTTGCAAAGCAACTGGTTACCGTAAACCAGAAAAGTGTCCAATGAAACCCAAAAAGCAGCTGCCACTTCAGAGCTGCAGAGCTTCAAAGGGGGCGTTTCCACTTTTAATTGGATAAACACTACAAACTATTTCATATCATCCGATGAGGTAAATAAAGGATGCTTACCAAAGGCACAATAAGCAGAGTCCCTCAAGCCTCTGTTCCGCAGTTTTATTTCACGATCACTCAGTCTTCCTATGCAAATAAAATGTTGCGAGTTTCCTAGATCCAAACCTATTTCTTCTTTGGTTTCTCGAACAGCGGTTTCTATATCATTTTCGTTTCCCTCTCGACGGCCACCAGGAAAAGCTATGTGTCCTGACCAAGGATCATTCGCTTGTGTTGCTCTCTGAATATAAAGAATTTGAAGGTGACTAGCTCCTGTAGCTTCCACATGCTGCAAAAGTTCTCGAAAGCTATAAGCAGCATCGGTTGGAAAATCTACTGACAAAGAACCAAAACGCAATATTATTGCCACAGCTGCTCTTCTAGTTGCTGGTAACAGTCTCAAGGAACTACAAACCAAAGAATGAAGCAAATCCTTTTCGAGTTTTTTGACTACATAAGGATCTTTCCATGACTGGTTAACATTTCTACTCATCATGATCCAAAGAGCTGTGCAGAATCCAATTGAAAATGTGATGAGAATGCTCACAATACTTTAAAAAATACTCAGCGACAACGACCATTCACAATCCAAACAATATAGTAATGTCAAAAGATTGGTTTATCTACAGTCACTCCATTTCCATATTAAATATTACATGATAATACTCGTCAAAAATAACTTGCTTTCATTCTAGCTATATCTCAAATATTCATATATATATGGGATTGATGATCACCTTCTTCTGTTTGTTAGTTGTTCTTCATTCATTTCCTTACAAGATTCGTTGGGAACGCGAACCGGGTTACTGTTTTGGGCAGCAACAGCAAATATGTTATGAAAGACAGTAAAATCGACATATGTAAATAGACAATCATCATCCATAAAATGACCTAAACCAGATGCGTCCACTTGTACAGAAACCACACCAGGTGCGTGGGACGGAGTGACGCAAGTTAAAACAGTATCCGAATAAGTAATACAACCGACAACAATTCGACCAAAACGAACTCGTAAGCCATGACGAAAATGGTTGCCAATAATTTGAACTTTCGAACCACCACAACTGAGACCCATATTGGGATGAATTTCTCGTATTATAGGTCGACCTTCGAGGCAAGCCATGTCGGGTATTTCCTCTGCAGTAGTTTCTGAGACAGCGTCGTTGGAGTATACTTTTTTGGTGGAGTCAATTGTCAAGGAGTCAGGAGGCTTTCTTTCCAAAGAAGCAACAGAAGAATTCTTGCGACGGACAACACGAACTACATCTCCATCCATCAACCCGACACTTGACAAACTCAAGTCGTCATCTTGTAAACATCTTCCTCTAAAAACCAACCAAAAGGGACGTGAGCTGGTTGAACCTGTACTCTCCAAGCAACTTGTATTGTTAGCTTCTTCCAACGAAACCCATGTTCTTTCGACTGCTTCGTGTAACTTTCCAACTGTGGCATCTTCTTGTAAAATAAGACTAATTCTTGAACCTAGCTGGCTGTCTACGACGGGCTCTAGAAGAATATGCATCCAGTCCTTGCCTCTCTATCAATAATCATTCTATTCTTCTAAGATTTGGGAAGGGATTGGCAATTTGTTTAGAAAAAAAAAAAGCAAACGGGAGACATCATGGCGCCATCATCAGTTCACATAGTTTGAAGCTTTATGTTGTTCATATCTTTCACTGAAAACTTTTCAATATGTCTTGTATCCAAGTTGCGCTATCATACGAGAAGATCCTGTTTTTTGAGCCCAACTTTCACCAGTCGAAAGCACCCGACCCATCGGTCGCTGCAAGCTAGTTCTCAACCTTCACAAAAGTCTTATTTTCCTTTTAGTATCAAAGAATGGATTAGCAACCTACACTGGCCACTTGTTTTATACACTCCTCCGTTGTATTGGTTTTTACGCCAATTGGCTCTAGGAAGTGGCCTTTCTTTGAGTCAGAGAATCCTTTTTTCGACGCTGGCGATATTCCTTTGTGAATTATTTCGATGTTTATTGCAAGATTTGGCAGCCTTAGGTGTTGCTATTGGAAGAAGACTCGGTTGGTTGAGAAAATACCGAGATGGAAAGGAGCTACGTTTGTTACCTCATAGTGTTCCGTTGTGGGAGTTGCATCGTCATTTTTATGTTCTGATAGGCACAGCTGTATTGGAATTGATTAGTTTTTATGAAGCTATTTTTTGGAGTGAGCGCGTGGGCTTGGTATTATTGATTCTTTCTCAGTGTTTTTTCAATGTTATGACAGAGCTTCAAATTACAAAAGATGGCAAGTGTGAGAGGGTTCAGTCACAAGCACGTGCGCTGATGTTGGTTGGAGATGGACTGTATTTGTTCATATGTTTGTTGTATTATGTTGGAGTTTTTCCTTTGATTACGTCGAGTTGTTGTCTTATACTGTTATTGGTTTACTTGGGACTCAAATATACGCGTCCAAGTAGATAAAGAGATACATGCGTTTTCTCTCTTATTGCTAAGACGCTTGCATCTTTGTTGTTTTTATCTATTGTCGATTCACAAGAAATTGTTGTGTCTTTGTAAGGCGCTGGAAACCCTAAAACTTTATCCCCAACGTGTCTGAACGAATGTTGGTTTTGGCGGGTGTGCGTGTCTGTTGCCCATTTCTTTTATTCTTGTTGGAAAAGGACCAAAGGAAATTCCTTTTCCTATGCTGTATCGAGTGATTGTTGAGTGTGGAGGTGAACAGATAGTAAATACTATTGCAAAGTCATCATAGTCCACTTTCATTGAAAGGTTACGGTTATCGATATGGTTATGAACGGGTCTACTGCTACGAACCAAACCAACGATATCATGAAAAGGCATGATAGTTATGTCGCTACAGCGGCTGAGAAACTGAGACAACGATTGGTTGAACTTCAAAGACAGCAACAGCAGAATTCCTCTTCTCTTGATGTGGAACAAAAGAATCCATTTTTGCCGGATGAAATACGGCAATTGAAAGAACAGTTGAAAGCTCAATTGGAACAAGCTGACAAAAACTACGCTACGATGCAATCGAAACACGTTGCCAACGGATATCAGGTAAATGAAGTGAACGGGGAAACTGAAAATGTAAGCATATCCACTCACTCCAGAGAACCATTGTGGGATAACAAAAAGGAGATAAATAACCATGTCTCGATAGAGTCATTGGAAAAAGAGATTGCTATGCTTCGCGAGAGCCTTGCCAAGTATCAAAATATGCATCCACAATCTATAGAAAACAGAGACGCTATATCCGATGCAAAAAATATAAGCGAACGTCGTCCTCAACATAACATTCTCGTCCAGCCTTCTTCTCCATCGTTGTATAACAAATTGGGGAATTCAAAAAGTGACGATAATGACCAACAGATAAACAAATCTCATACGAATGAAGGAAAAAGGATTTCAATAGAAAATGCACAAATGCGACTATTACAAGCACAAGAAGAATATGAAAAGGCATTGGAAATGTTTAAAATGGCTTCTCAAACGAATCGAAAGACAACAGACTGCCAGACAATAGAGAATTCTTTGAATAATAGAAAGGAATTTGACAAGCTACTTTGTCCTCTTCATGAATATTTTAGTCTTTCATCTCCTTACATTTTGAAGCTGGAGTCTTATCTCCAATCATCAGGAGAAGAATGTTCGAAGCAGATGACTCGTTTGGTTCAACACAGTGGTGTTCAAGAAATCAAGGAAATGTTGTTTTTTTGTGTGGACAAACTTATTCAAAAAGATGAAGAACAACAAGAAGAAGAAAAAGAGATAATGAGATTGGAACAAACATTGGAAAGAGTAAAAATGGAGAACAATGAAAAAATTCAACAACAACAAGACATAGAAAACAAACTGAGAGATGAACTTGAGAAATGTCAGACTGACTTGTCGAAAGCCGAGTTGGCTCTCGACGTCGCACTTTCAGAAAAACTTGTTTTAGAAAACCGTACTCCTGCATTAGAGTTTTGCGAAACATTAGAAACTAGGCTGGAAAAATTAGAGACGCGTCGCAACAAACATGAAAAAGAGCTTCATCGTCAAATAGCGGAAAAGAATCAGGTGATTGAAGAACTGAAGCGCCAAATATCCACCAAAGATAAGGAAACAAACAGACTGTATGCAGAAGTGCAGCATTTATTACAGAATGTGGAGCAACTTCGTAGCGCATGGACGAGGCAACAAAGAGAGTCATTTCATTCAAGGAAGAAAGTATGAAATCATTTTCTGTTCAGGATGATTGCCAGCAAAGCTTTTGTGAAATATTTCATTAGGATTTCAAAATAGTGAGGTTGCTGCATTTCTTTACTGTCATAACACTTGTAAAGAACAGTTATCATGCTGTAACGATCCCTAAAGTGGTTCCATTTTGTTAATAAAGACCAGGATTGTTGGAGACTAGATTTATTCTTTTTTTATATACACATCTCTCCATCGCCATTTGATAACATGAGAAAGACAATACACTGAAAACAAGACATATTGTATACGATAACTTGCAAAGTATTGATTCACTGATCACTGCAAACTATGGAGAAACAAAAGCCAGTCTCCTCTAAAAACATATATATTCTTCCTTATACAATCTTCTTCGATTCACTCGCTGGCTTCAAACTTTTCAACTCTTTACTTGTTGCCTTATCTACCACGTTCTTTGACTGCTTGTCTTTGTTGTTACCGGTTGTTGGTCCATCGTCCACTTGCGGTTCCGAACTGCGTCCACTGGTCAACTTGGCTTCCAACTGCGATTCAAGAACGTTGATTCTGGACGTTAATTCAAAGAGTTTGCCAATCACGAAAAGAAGGGTAAGACTAAAACTTGCCAAGTAAAAGTTCTATTTAGCTGTTGTCAAAATTGTCGTTCCAAGCACAACATTCTATACATACTCTCTGAGAACGAAACTGTCTTTGTTTTAAAGTACGTACTTCAAAAGAAACTGCGTTTGAGAACATTCCATTCGATGTAGTTTGTTCTGAGAGCTTCAGTTGTACTCGATAAGCGTCCTAGCTCTGAATTGAACAAAACTGATCAAGAAACAAAAGACAGACAGTTCCCTACGGTTAAACTTTCTACGATTCCAAAAAACAAACTCAAGCTAATGTAGTTGATAAACTTCCTCAAGTGCAAAAACTGAGAACCTGTTGCCAACACTCGAAGTACTAGACGACGCACTCTCTTTGGCAAAGGCAACTAGGATAACGCGTGATGGAAGAGTCAGAAGAAGAGTTACCACTACCCACCACAAGTAAAGCTACTATAACAACTTCTGTACAAAGGAACAAATAGACGAGCAACCACAACATATTTTTCATTGGCTCTAAGAGAGTTTTGAATATCGTTGAATGTTTTCCAAATGTAGCCCACGTGTTACTTTTTCCCCGATGGAAGAGACAAAACAAGTTTGTTATCGGGAAGAGAGAGAGAGTGTGTGTGTGTGTGTGTGTGTGAGAATCTGATAACATTACATCATAATAGACACGAAAACTAAAGAATACGAAAAGCACAACTTATTGAACTTGTAAGATTTACAATACACAGAACATTTACTTCCTATGCCAAGAAATGGAAAATGAATCGCAGAATACTTCAAGTATCATCACGTTGTCAAGTGACATCCTATGCATGCAAAGACCAAAGACTATAACAACTCCTTAGATTCGATAGCCAACAAAATGCTGCAAGCGAAGGTCGTCGACAAGTGTAAACCAATCGGGGAATCGTTTTGAACCGCAAAGCTGATGGGATTCTGATCTCCGCCAACTCATTGTATTGGTAATTGGGACTTTTTGGATAGGAAAGCTATTTCCATCTTAAGAAGGAAACATTTCAGTTTCTATGCTATTTAATGGAAGATAGAAAGGGTCAACTGTTCAATTTTACGCAGTGTTCGCAGCCAATGGCCTCGTGCTGTTGGATCAGTCAACCTGCACAAGTAGGAACCCGCAGCCTGTTCGCAGACAAGAGAACTTGCTTTCATAAAGGGAATTTTTTGGGTAAGTATAAGAACTCTTATTTTACTTTATGCTCATTTATGTGAGAAGGTAACAATAAAGTGCAGAAAAACTGTGCTCGTCCCGGTTTCGACCTTTCCAAGTATAATGGGACCGTAAAGAGTATAGCTGCACCGGAAACAGGAGGCTTTCAGAGTGCCAAAAATAAAGCAAACATAGGACCTTTAAAGAAGGAGGCTTTCTCAGACGTCTCTAGCAAAGAAAAGGACGTTTTGAACCAACAGCTCAACGAAACCAACAACAAAGGTAGCGACAAGAGTAGAAGAAGGAAGATGACACAAGTTGTAGTGGTTGGCCTTAGTCACAGAACGGCTACAGTTGAAACAAGAGAACGACTCTCCGTCCCAGAACCCAAGTGGCAAGAATATTGTGGCAATTTGAAGGACTTTTGCCCTTCAGTGACAGAAGTCGCTGTACTTTCTACTTGTAACCGTTTTGAAGTATATTTTGTTGCTTATGAAGAGAAAGAAGCAATCTTGGAAGTAATGCAGTTTCTCTCGTCATACAGTAGTGTTCCTATCAATCAGTTACGAAAGCATCTGTTTGTGCTTTGTGAAAGAATGGCAGTTTGGCATATTTTTCGCGTTGCAGGAGGACTTGACTCTCTTGTAGTCGGGGAAGGTCAGATTCTTTCCCAGATGAAGCAATGTTATCAACTCTCTTGTGATAAGAAAGGACAAGCAGGAAAAGTTTTGAAGAAGCTTTTGAATTCGGCTGTTGCTGCAGGAAAACGCGTTCGCTCAGAAACCGGAATTTCCAAAGGAGCAGTATCCATTTCATCTGCTGCAGTAGAACTAGGTTATATGAAAGCACCTTTTGATATTAACAAGTCACTAACTGAGGCTTCTAACTGCATTATTGGTGCTGGAAATATGGCTCGTCTTTTGGTACAACATTTAATTGGTCGCGGATGTCATAATATAACGGTTGTGAATCGTTCTTATAAACGTGCAGAGGAACTTAAGGAAATGTTTTCTGATGTGAATATTAATATATGGCCTTGGGAAGGTTTGATGGATGTTATAAGCACTTCCGAAGTTATCTTTACTTGTACCAGTTCGTCGGAGCCTATTTTATGTGCCGATCATTTGCGAGGCATCTTAGCAGATTCATCAGGAACCTTGATCATTGATATTTCAGTTCCTAGGAATGTTGCTTCGGATGTGAAGGAGATTCCTTTTGTATCATCTTACAATGTTGACGATTTGAAAGCTGTAGTAGCACAAAATCAGGCTCGTCGTCGTAAACTTGTTCAGGAAGCGGAAACACTATTGACGGAAGAACTGAATATTTTCTGTAATTGGCACCATTCACTGGGAGCCGTTCCTGCTATTACACGTTTACAGGAGCGAGCTGAGAGTATTCGTGCTGAAGAGTTGGAGCGGGTTGTATCGAAACTTCGTGACTTGACTGAGTCCGAACGAGAAGCCGTTGAAAAGGTTACCAAAGGTATTGTCAACAAGTTGTTGCATTTTCCCATGGTTTATATCAGAGAATTGGAAGATATTGAAGAACGTAGCATTACTTTGAAGAGTCTTGAAGCACTTTTCAAGTTGTATTAAGGGAATGTTTCAAATAAAAATGGAACAGTGTTTATCCATAATGCTTTGAGGATATGTATGTTTATTGCACTCTTCAACACGAGAGAGTTACTTTTGTGCACTTCTTTTTGAGGCCTTACTTTCTAAGAGTCCCTGTCTTGCACCCTTGACAGCTTTCTTCTCTTTCAAAACCTTCTCCTTCTCCTTCTTAGCCTCCAATTGTTCTTGAGCAGCCTTTTCGCGAACTTTTTCCGCTTGCTCCTTATGAATGGCCTCCATCAATACTCTCTTGTTTTTAAAGACGTTTCCTTTGCAACGCAGATACATTTCTCGATACAGATGTTTGTCTATTTTGTTCTGGTCACGATATTTCTTCAACAACCTGCGAAGAACCCTGATTCTGTGAATCCATACGGTCTTTTGAGGCAAACGGGCGTTTCTTGTACCCTTCCTCTTTCCGGGTCCCCTATGTCTTCCCTTTCTTTTAGCCTCCAAACGGAGTCGAAATCTTGCTTTTGAGTGCACCACCACTGGTTTTCGAATGACGAATCCATCCTTGACAAGTTTACGAATATTTTGCCCTATTATACCAAAGATAAACAAGTATCGTCTTTAAGCACTTTCTTGGGTGTAGCATAGTATATTTACTCACGTGAGTTGGCCATAGATATTTCACTCGTTTCATTAGGATCCAGCCATACTTTTCTTTTCCCACAGTGAAGAACAGACGCTGCAAGTCTTTTCTGCAGTTTTAAGGAAACCATTTCTTTCTCAGTCCCTCCTCTTTTAGAGACAATCAATCCAACGTGAAAAGAAGAGCGACGACGAAATAAAGTTGAAAGAATTTGGATTCTTTTTCTTGGGAGAAGAAGACTTGTGATAAGTTTCATCTGCTGGGTATTACTGTTTGAATGTTGTTGATTTACCTCAAGATAGAAATAGTATTAATATGAAGAAGAAAATAGACGCTCGTTTGAAAACACTGTTGGAAGTTTCTTGTCAGGTAATGGTTCATTCCCTTCTGTTCCCATGTGCACTCATACTGTCTTTATATAAACTATAAAAGAACAATCACCGTGCATTGTTGGTTATAATTGGCGACCGTGGTAAGAATCAAGTAGTCAATTTACACTACATGCTATCCAAAATATCCAATATACCCAAGCCCTCCGTGTTATGGTGTTATAAGAAGGAGTTAGGGTTTAGTAGTCACAGGAAGAAAAGAATGAAACAAATTAAGAAACTAGCACAGAGAGGGTTATTAGATACTTCTAGAGATGACCCATTTGAGATATTCGTGTCGAATACCCACATTAGGTATTGTTATTATGCAGAGACTCACAAAATATTGGGAAATACCTTTGGAATGTGTGTGTTGCAAGATTTTGAAGCTCTTACTCCGAATATTTTAGCAAGGACAGTGGAAACTGTACAAGGTGGGGGTTTGGTGGTGTTATTATTGGGAACTATTCAATCCCTAAGACAATTGTATACGATGGCAATGGACGTGCACGATCGTTTTCGTACACAAGCTCACAAGGATGTCGTAGCTAGGTTTAATGAACGATTTATGTTATCACTTTCAAGATGCCAATCATGTTTGATAGTTGATGACGAACTCAACGTATTGCCATTATCCTCACCTATGAAGGAGGGAACTTTTGCTCTTTCGGATAAACAGAAAGAACAAATCAAGAAACAACAACAAGAATGGTCAGAGTTGAAAAGCAATTTGGAAGAAACCCCCATATTAGGCGAATTGATATCTCGTACAAAGTAATGCAATCTTATTTGTTGGATAGGATATATTGATCATTTAATGAATAGGACCTTGGACCAAGCCAAAGCATTGTTGACTTTTATAGAAGCAATTACAGAAAAGACACTTCGTTCTACAATAGCTTTGACTGCAGCAAGAGGAAGAGGAAAGTCAGCAGCTCTAGG
Organism: Galdieria sulphuraria; assembly: GCF_000341285.1. Lineage (NCBI taxonomy): Eukaryota > Rhodophyta > Bangiophyceae > Galdieriales > Galdieriaceae > Galdieria > Galdieria sulphuraria. The sequence goes on from NW_005178441.1 coordinate 135,675, forward strand.
ATTGGCAGTAGCATCTGCCATTGGTCATCAATATTCCAATATATTCGTTACTTGTCCATCTCCAGAAAATCTAAAGAGTTTTTTCGACTTCGTATTGATAGGTTTTGATGCATTACAATTCAAAGAACATGTGGATTATGAAGTTTTACAAAGTACGGATGCTTCCTTACAACATTGTGTCGTGAGAATCAATGTTTTTCGTTCCCATCGACAAACTATTCAATATATCGACCCACGTGATGCCTCTAAAGCTTTGCATCAGGTTGTTATGGATTCCGTATATATACAGGAAGAATACTCATATAGTCATTTTAGGCTGAATTGTTGGTAATCGATGAAGCAGCAGCTATTCCACTTCCTATTGTAAAGAGCATGTTGGGTCCTTATTTGATTTTCATGTCTTCCACTATTACGGGTTATGAAGGAACAGGAAGAAGCTTATCTCTTAAACTATTTGATCAGTTAAGAAAAGGAGCTCATAGTGATAATCGTCCTGATTCATTTCATCTAGCAGAAGGAGGAAGAACTTTTCGAGAAATCACCTTGGAAGCTCCCATTAGGTAAGATAGTCAAGCATCCCGAGTTTCAAATAAAAAAAGCTGATTGGACATATGAGATATGCTATTGGAGATCCTATTGAGTCGTGGTTATATGACGTATTATGTTTAGAAGCTGGAAAAGGACCACAGCCACTTATTTATGGATGTCCACATCCTCATGACTGTCAACTCTATAGGGTGAATCGAGATGCCTTATTTTCAGGGCATCCTTTGGCAGAATCTTTCTTACAAACCATCATGGCTTTGTTTGTTTCCAGTCATTACAAAAACTCACCCAATGACTTGCAATTATTATCTGATGCTCCTGCTCATCGTCTCTTTGTTTTAATAGCTCCCACTAAGAAACAATTGGATTCCAATGGTTTACCACAAGTCTTATGTGCCATACAGGTAATGAATGTATGATTTTTCCTGGCACTAGTTTCTTATAACCATTATCCATAGGTTTGTTTGGAAGGACAAATTTCCAAAGAGTATGCTCAAGCTTCCATGTCACGTGGTTATAGAGGAGCTGGTGATCTCATTCCTTGGACGATATCACAACAGTTTCAAGACTCCAGTTTTGCAAGTCTTTCAGGAGTTCGGGTTGTTCGTATTGCTACTCATCCAGATGTTCAAAGAATGGGATATGGTTCTAGAGCGTTGACATTATTGAATGATTACTATTCAGGTAAAATGATATCCTTGACTGAAGATGGATGGCGAGGGACCTTAAGTGATGAGCCTTCAACAATAACCAATGTTGACAATAGTAATGATACGTTGAATCATGAAAGACTTGAACCAAGAAAGGAATTACCACCGTTATTAGAACCTTTGAATGTCCCCGACAGAGTCGACTATTTAGGAGTTTCTTATGGATTGACATATGAGTTGTTTTGTTTTTGGAAAAAGCAGGGAATGGTTCCCCTTTATATTAGACTCGTTGCCAATGAATATACCGGTGAACATACGTGTATCATGTTGAAACAATTACCGGAACAGTCCAAAATGTCTTGGTTGTCTAATTTCTTTCATGACTTTATACGACGTTTTCTAGCCCTCTTGCCTTTTGCTTGGAGCAGTTGGAATCCCGCTTTAACTCTGCAAATTATCGATTATGGAAAAGAATACTATGCCTCGCATCAAGTGACGATGTTGAATGAACACAATATGCATTTGCTATTATCTACTTTTGATATTCAACGGTTGGAAGCTTATGCAAAGAATCTGATCGACTATCACATGATCGTCGATTTGCTACCCACCATTGCCAAGTTATATTTTAGTGGACAATTGGATAAGGAGATTCATTTATCTGCAGCCCAATCTGCTATTTTGGTGAGTGTTGGATTGCAATATATGGATTTGGATCGATTGGAAAAAGTATTGAATGTCCCTGCTCAACAATTGTTGGCTTTGTTAAATAAGATGATTCGCAAGTTTGCCCATTATTTCAAAGAGTTGGAATGGAGTCTAATGGAGTCTCATGATGCCTCAACAATAATAACAGAAACAAAAACATCGATGAAGGATACTAATGAGACTTTAGAACCCAAACAAGCACCACTGGTCAAGAAACCCAAAAAGAATATGGAGCATAAGGACAAAAAGGAACATCGTAAACATCGATTGGAATGATCCAAGAAATGGCGTTGATGGTTTCAGGATATTGTTTCGGTGGTATCCAACAGGACGATTCTTTTGGAATACAACTGAATCCTATGGAAAAGAAAAGCCATGTAGACAAATATTCATCGAGATAATAGAGACATACCCAAATAAATTTCTACTAGGACTGGATGAAATGGACACCTGCTGAGGAAGCTCATGGAGTGGAATGGAACAAGAATGAGTCATAGATAATGTATCGGATTGGGAATCGAAAGATATTTTGTTCATTCCTATCCATAAGGAGACTGCACCGTTTTCCTTTTCTGTTGTCGTGGCACACCATAACAAATATTCATCCCGATACCATAAAATACTATAAAGAGAACCCTCAAGGATTGGAATGGCAAAGGACAAATGAATGGATAATTCTCTATTCTCATTATGTTTCAACCATAAACAATGCACTCGTTGTGTTTCAGGTGAAATATATGCAATCACGATGGCAGCATTTCTTTCATTCCTATAAGTGATGGGTTGGGAAGAGGAAAGAAACCAACGAGGAGGAACATCCACTAAAGAATAGGTCCAAACCAAATGAGAAAGGGAGTTCCATTTCAAACTCTCCAACTTTTGATAGTAATCATTCCATTGTTCTTTCCATTCATCGATATCCAACGACATCATCCATTCTTGAGTTGGTGAGAACCACTTTACATTCTCATCATCATCAATAGGATATGGATATATATCTTTCAACTTTCTTACCTCTTCAGGAGTATCGTTGATATCCAAAAATAGTATCACCTTGAACACATCTTTGATAGGTAACGAAGAACTTTGAGAGTCTCCATCCATACAACCACTTTCTTGTGCAAAATGACGAGCATGATAACAAAACCAATCCACAAAACTAACAAGTCTCTCCATATAAGTAAATATACATTGCTTCCACTCATTCCATTGATATAATAAACCAACAACTCTTTGTTTCATTTCCAAGCTTTGATCATATATCGAGGCAAATATATCAGGCCTTTGTTTTCGTTGGTGTTGTAAAAAACTTTCCAATCGACTCCATCTCATCAACATTTGTCGTATTTCAATGGATATCTGAATTGCATAGAAAGCATGAAAAGTGTTCCATATATAGAGAAAGAGAGAGAATTTTATACTTACTTGCTTCATAAGAGGTATCAAATATTGGGATATCTTTTCTTGTATTTGCTTCTTCCATCTCTCAGCACCCATCAATGTGATATGGTTTACGAAATAAGGAGTAAATACGGATAAAGACTGTCCATTGATTAATGATAAAAAGGCCTCTCGAACATGAGATACATCTTCATTGTAATCCTTCAACATATCTTTTAATACGTTCCATTTCTCTGTTACAAGTTGTCCGATTTCTTTCAATGTGGACAGTATCTTTTGATAAGAAGTTTGATAATGAAGAATACTTGTATCCAATTGTAATACATTCTCAGCAAACCATGCAAATGGACTAGAAGAACAATCATCAAAATATTACGAAAGAATAACAAAACCAACCCTCCCCAACTCTGAAGACTATCATCCAAAGATAGAGCTTGCAAAGTAATGGAACGAGTAGAAGAAGAATGAAAAGCATAAAATAGATAACCTTGCCTGCTAAAATAAAGATGAGAAACAGGATAACTTTCAAAGAGACTCAATAAAGGTACTCTTCCATGCATAAACGCACGAATCCACCCACTCCCACTCGATAACCACAATACACTTGATGTGTTGGGTATCTATGTAGATAAATAAATGAAACTGGAGTGCATTGCCGACTTACTTTATCCAATACTTGTTTGCTAATGTATTCTTTTCTCTCTCGTTGAATCAATTCTTGATAACAAGGATCTATACAACCCATATCTTTTTCGAAATCTGTCCAATACAAGTTGGCAACAGAGTCACCAGGAAAGACAGTTTGTTCAAAATGAGAGTCATCACTTTCCAACTGAAATATCTATACAAAAGTATGAGAATAAAAGGAAAAACTTCAACTTCACTAACGTTGAGTCTTCCATCCGACCTTCCAACAGCTATAAAGTTACCGTCTGGAGACCATTCGAGTGCTGTCACCGTCATAGTGGATTGACCAAAGGGTATCATAAAGGAAGACAACTTTTGCCATAAAACTCTATAAACTGCTACCTCACTATCACTTAAAACAACAGCAACCAAGTCTTTAGTAGGACATAGAGATAAAAGTTTGACAGGAATAGGTAAAGTCTTGTCTTGTAATTTTTCAAAAACATTCATGGGACTCTCCAACCAATGGAACAGATGTGCCTCTCTTCGTTGTCTCTTTCTAGTACACTCGAGTTGGAAAAATGATTCAAAGTTTACTATTCATCATAGTTGGAATCGACACTTGGCCTGCCATCATATAGGTCGTGCCCAAAAGTGGTCTTATAAAAATAGAATTCCAGTAATAACCTTTTCTTGCTTAGCAACTGACGTTTCCTCGAAAAGTGATAACAAGATTACACCAAGAAGCGAAGACTATTCTGCCTGGTATTTGCACGTCATTCAAGCTGCTCAACTTGCAGACCAAAGTGCTGTGAAGGGTTGTCTTGTGATACGACCTTATGGTTATGCTGTTTGGGAACTGTTAAGGGACCACTTGGACAAGTTGATCAAAGAAACAGGTGCACAGAATGCCTATTTTCCATTATTTATTCCTCAAAGTTTTTTATCCAAAGAAGCTGAACATGTGGAAGGATTTGCCAAGGAATGTGCAGTAGTGACTCACCATAGGTTGCGATTGAATACCAATTCCACTTTGGAACCAGATCCTGAAGCTATGTTAGAAGAACCTTTGATAGTAAGACCTACTTCCGAGACATTGATTTGGAATATGTTTCAAAAGTGGATAAGTTCTTATCGTGATTTGCCACTTTGTATCAATCAGTGGGCAAACGTAGTACGTTGGGAGTTGAGAACCAGACCTTTTTTACGAACGACTGAATTTCTGTGGCAAGAAGGACACACTGCACATACTAATGCTAAAGAGGCAATGGATAAGGCAAAAGAAATGTTAAATGTGTATACTCAACTATGTGAAGAGTTGTTAGCTATTCCTGTGATAAAAGGATGCAAGTCACCAAGTGAGCGTTTTGCTGGTGCAGAAGAGACTTTCACAATAGAAGCCATGATGCAGAATGGTTGGGCTTTACAAAGTGGTACGAGTCACTTTTTAGGACAAAATTTTGCCAAAGCCTTTCAAGTTTATTATACGGATACATCTAGTCAGGAACAACTGGTTTGGTATGTGACTCTTATGAGAATCCACACACTAGTCAGTGTATCAACTCATACATCTTTATTATTAGGGCTACTTCCTGGGGTGCTTCTACTCGTCTATTGGGAGCTCTTATTATGACCCATTCAGATGATATAGGTTTAGTATTACCTCCCAAGGTTGCTCCCATTCAAGTGATTATTATTCCTATATGGAAGTCACAAGTGGATAAGGAAGATACTTTACGTGTTTCTCAAAAATTATTGGAACAATTAAAAGGAGCTCAAATTCGAGCAAAGTTAGATGATCGAGATTATATTCGTCCTGGAAGTAAATACTTTGAATGGGAAAGGAAAGGCATTCCCCTTCGAATAGAAATAGGACCAAGAGATGTTGTTGATGGAGTAGTTACCATTGCAAGTCGTATAGGAAACCAAAAGAAATATGCGTTACCATGTAATGAAAGTTTGACTATGCATATTCAACAACAACTTGAAAATATGCAACGTTGTTTATTTCAGCAGGCCAAAGAACGAATGGATTCTCGAACTTTCAGAAATGTGAGTTTTGATGAAATGAAGAGAAGATTGAATGAAAAGGATATTCAGAAACAGGGCTTTTTCTTGGTTCCTTGGAAATGCAATGCTATTCATGAAGAAAGGATAAAAGCAGAAACGAAGGCTACCATTCGTTGTTATCCTTTTGATATGCAACATTTGGTAAAGAATGAAAAATGTTTCTATAGTGGTGAACCTGCAACTCATATGGCCCTATTTGCTAGAGCTTATTAAAGAAATACCTAAAATAGTTGATATATCATTCCATACTTGATTGAGTCTTAAGATATTTTGTACTTTTTCTTTCATTCGGCATTGTTTATTGTCTACAAAAATATAACCCATAGAATAATTCATAACAATATCTTAGCATAACGAAATCCAATTTTTATTCGAAACAATGGAATGTATCGTTATTATTATAAAGCAACACATGAAACACACATTTACTTGATCATTTGTTTCACCTGATTGGAACTTTTCTGAACTCCTGTAAACTTGGCAAACATAACCCACTGTTGTGAACCCCAAAAAGTATTACCCCATCGTAATAAAAAGGTAGCTATACTTTCAGCTTTCGGAGTAGACGAAAAGATTCGAGGAAAAATATGTTGTTCAATGCCATTCACGAGTTGATAGCGAGTACCCGCAGAAACTCCAAGAAACAATCCATAGGCTGCTGAAGTTGTCAACACATTAGACATTTGATTTTCTGGAGTAAAAGAAGGGTCAAGTGCCTTGCGAATCATAATTATACTGTTGGTCAAAGCCACTCCAATAAATGAACAACAAAACCCTGTCATCGAAAGTTGTCCGACTTTGTAAAAATACGATATCATTCGCTGACCAAGTGTATATCTGTGACCCACTTGAAATACACTTCCAGGTAGATCCTTTGCAAAGTTGGCTATCCATGAAGAATGAGAAATATGAGAACCACTAAGGGATATAGCAGGAGCTGGGAAATAAACCAAAGCAAAATCAGCTAAAAATGCCATAATGACATTGGCAAAAACAAAGTCAATCTCTTTCCAAAATCTATCGCGTCGACGTTCCCATTCTGCAGATAACTTTCCACATAAGCCTAAAGACTCTTCAATAAGAATTTTCAACAGAAACCTTTCATCCGCTAGAAATCTATTCCTCAAGCCCTGGCTAAGACTCATCAACAAACGACTGACAGGATTTGCTCTTGCTAAAATATAGTTCCGAACAACATCTTCTCCTATTCGACCTTGCTCAAAAGCTTGGCGAACTTCTGTTGAGATAGATTCCCAAGATAATCCATGTTTGGTCATAAGTGCAAGTAATGTGCCATCAGGTCTTCCAGGTTGAGAGGCATCGGAATAATCCCCATCACTTTTACCATTTCCAGCTTTACCTATTCCTCCACCACTAATATTACCTCCATCCATTTCCAACCTTCCAGTTGAATCCTTTTCAGTACCTCGGGAAGTGGAAAAGTTGCCGAGCACTTGTTTCCATTCAGGAGTTTCACTATTCGATCTGATACATAGTTTCCAATATACTCGATGTAAATTAGTATGATTCTTTCTCAACGATGGACTGTGAAAAGAAAAACTGGCTGTATCCGAAAGAAAACGAAAAGAGACTCCAGTGTTGAATGGACACAACGGAATAAATGCACTTGTCATATCGATGGAATGAATAAGCAAAGAATTCTCATTGCAATATGTTGTCGTCATTTGTGCAGCCTTTCGGTGATGCCAAGTGCCAAAGAACTAAGAAAGCACCCCAACTTTCGAAAAGGATGCTTCTTATTCAAAGTAGAACATTTGTTCAAGGTTCGATGAAGATTCCTAGACAAACGTCCGTTCCTCGGTATAGCTGGTTCTCTTCTTCTCATAGAATACTCGTTAGCTGTTGTCAAGCTACAAGAAGGAGTCAAGCAGTGTTGAGAAATTTTGCAGTAATTTTGACTAGCTTACTTCTGAGTGGAAGTGTTTTTCCAGTCATTCCTGGTTCAAACGCAAACAACGTTTTGGAACCCGTTATTGCTTCCTCCTTAAGTAAAAGGAGGGCACGAGAACTATTGAAAGAGAGAACGAAGAATGTTAAAGTTTATATGGTCGCCAACCAAGCAGGGCAACCTTTTTTAGCAGAAGGAGTTGAATCAAATACTCAAGTAGGACTTTTCTTTTTCACAGCCGCAGATGCCTCTATGATGCTGATGCAGATGAGTCAAGGTGCTGGTGGCAGCGCACGAATAGAGGCAATTTCATTGGACAAAGCTTACGATATGGTAACTGCGAAACCTACACCATCAGGATTGAAGGACACCAAAGGACGTGATTTGAAAGTAGTCTTTAGGTTTTGTCCAGAAGTTTATCAAGTTCGTTTTTATAGGCAATTAGCCAAAAACAAGTCTCTACGTAGCGTTCCCGTGTTTGTTGCTCCCGATTTGGTGTTAGAAAAGAATAATGAAAACTTGATTCCCGCTTTTTTAGATAAGGAAGATTTAGAAAAGTCTTGGAAAGAGTTGAAAAAGACTCACCCAGAGCTTCCTCTTCGACCGAAGATTGAGGCTGTGGATCTTTTGGACGTTTTGGAGGAAATGGAAAAAGGAACCAATCCTGATATTTATCAACTAGGATTCTATGCACCTCGTAAGAACCTTGTGTGGGTGCAAGGCAATAATAATCACGCAGATTCCGCAGAAAAAGATCATAATAGCAGTTGACAATAAATGATTATTTTGCTACCGAAAGAGGCAATGAATATTTTTAGGCCATTCTCAATTGGTAATCTCCATTTTGTGTAATATAACGAACCCAAGGAAGTGCACGATAACCACTCTTCTCAATAATTTTCAAATAACGAACTTGTAATCCGGATACTGTAAAATAAGGAATCTCAAACTCCACGGATATGGGACGACGTACAGCCTGCTCTCGGTTTTCAGAGGATGGAATCGAAGGAAGTCCAAAATAACCTCTAACAACAAGTTCTTGTCCTCCATGTAAATGCTTCAACGACCATACCACAACATCCTTTTCAGGAGTATATTTCACTCGTCCAGATGCGCTTTTAAACGAAGGAGTATCGGCATCAGGAGGTGTCGGAATATGAATTTTCACAGAATTAGCTGTATATTTCGGTTTAAATTGCGCTCTGACGTTAATAGTGTAATTAACACGATAGGGATGAAACTCAATCATGGCATCAACCCAGATCAGTGGACGCATTGGAGTACTTAAACGATAACTCATCAGTTCAAACTCCCCATCCGGAGGAATAAAAGAAATTGTTCGATCGGTCTCAAACCGAGATAAGCGAACGCATTGATGAAACTTTATATCTTCTAGCTCTACAGCACGACCTCTATTCAGAAATGTAAAAGTAACAAATAGACAATGAAAAAAAATACTCACTGTCCAGGTCTTCCGGTTGCCTCAAACTGTAGTTTGTCGTTCAAACCCAACTTGAGTTCTGGCATGCCACTAAGATATGACTTCATTTTCATTTGACCTAGAATTTCAGAATAGAGCAAATTTCCATTGGCTCCCACGAGAAGATTAACTTTCTCAATCACATCCAAAAAAACTTCATTACGCTGGTGCTTCACTCCCTCTGAACGCCAAGAAACAGCATTCGTCACAGCTATCGGGGGACGTGGACTTTCTAAAACATGTCGCTCTTGCGTTATGTACTGCAGAAAATATATAAAAACTAAAGCAAAATAAAAACAAAAAATACCTCCTGGAGAACCTTGCTTTCCGTACTTTGTGGAAAACCAAAGTCCATCATTTCGTCCAAAAGTTCATAAATAAGGACAAAGTTATCTCTAATAGACTCTTCCTCAACGTCCTTGAAATATTCACGAAATACGAGCACAACACGATATAAAAAAGACAACATAAGTGCAGCGTTCGCGTTGGTTCTGGTGACAGCTACTAGAAAAATATCCGCCACTTTGATGAAAGCCAAAGAATATCCTCTTTGCTCATCGTGGAGAATGGGTTTTGTGGAGCTATCCTATAGAGAAAGTCTCCGAAAAATTTAAAGTTATAAGAGGAAACCCTACTTACATCTTCTGCCTCGATGACTTTTAGTTTCACTTGACTTATCACATCGACTGGAACGTCTCCTCGATAATTTCGTGAAATAAGTACCCTTCCTCTGGCGTCCAATATATACAGGGCAGAAACCTTTACCAAAAACAATAAGAACAACAACACACCAAAACGTCCTTTCTCACCACCATAGTTACGTTCAGAACTCAACCCACCCACCAAAAAGTATAGAAATGCAGAGAGTGGGATTTGAACCCACGCCATCTAGGATGACTGCGACCTAAACGCAGCGCCTTAGACCGCTCGGCCATCTCTGCGAATTATGGAAAGGAGGCACTTCTCTATATGAAATGAAGTCATTGTTCTAGAAAATTCCAATAGAAAGCCCTAGCGCCATCTTGAATCTTCGGATTAGATTTTAAATACCTATGCCAAACTATCTTTTCGTTGCATTGGATTTCGAAAGAGTAGTTGACAACTTATGAGCGAGTTGGTACGACCTGGTCGTTTCTTTGATAGCAACTTTGGTGACTTGTTTTCATGGACAAATGACCCCTTCTTTCGTGATACCTGGAACTTGGTGCCTAGATCCAGCAACTCAGAGTCTCAGTTATGGTCTCCAAGAATCGACCTTATGGAAAAAGAAGATGCGTTTCTGGTCAAAGCGGAAGTACCTGGTGTGCCTAGGGAAAACATAAAAGTTGATTTGAAAGGAGATATTTTGAGTGTTTCTGGGGAGAGAGCAGATGAAAAGAAATCCGATGAAGAACGAGAAGGGACAGTCTTTCACAGGATGGAGAGAAGTTACGGAAAATTTGAAAGGAGCATAAGGCTACCAAAACAGATTGATAAGCAAGGAATCAAAGCATCGTGTAAAGATGGAATATTGACCATAACGGTGCCTAAGAAGCATGTCGAGAAGTCGGAGTCACAGAAGATCGAGGTATCCTTTGAGTAGTCATAGTTTGTATTTGTCTCATGTATGATTTGACTGTTTACGATGAACCATAAACTTATATTTTAAGCATCAAGACAATCCCACTATTTTGCCCGTTTCTGGGTCTAAATCAATTTCGTAATATGCTGGTCTTGTTGGCAACCCAGGTATAGTTTGCATTTCGCCACACAAAGGATAAACGAACCCTATCAACACTCAAGTCCGTCTGTTGGGTTTAGGAATGTAGACCTGCTTACCTGCGCCAGCACTTAAACGCACATCTCTGATAGGCAAAGTGAAGTTCTCCGGAGCACCTTTTAGAGATGCATCCGCTGAGAAACTGTATTGAGTTTTTGCAACACAAATGGGTAAATTGCCAAACCCTTGAGACTGATACCTGTCTACCTTCCTTTTTGCTTCTTCCTAATTCCAAACTCTTGAATACGGAATCACACGATATATTAGCCACTTCTTACCGAAAATTCAACGTCTTTTGCTTTGTAAACATTTTTTGCTACGGCGTTTATCTTCTCTATCAAAGAATCTTCCAACCGATAGCTAAAACGTAAGGGAGACTTTGCGAATTGGCAAGCACGAATGACTGCTTCCCCTTTATGCAAACATTTTTTGTATCAAATGTGCGACAAACAATTGAAAATAACTTACCCAATTCTGTGGCACCCTGACCACCTTGTGCCCAGTGATCTGCCAAAACTGCATCAAAGGCGCCTGCTTCCTTACAGCTCTTTATCACGAGCTGTATTTCTGAGTCTGTATCGTATTGAAATTTGTTTAAAGCAACAACCACAGGAATACCAAAAGCTCTCGTGTTGGATATATGCCTTTTTAAATTGCACATTCCATTTTCTACCAGTTGCAAATTTTCCTGAGTATACTCATGAGGAAGTGGTGCCCCTGCAGTCACTTGTGGACCACCCTAATAACATTATTTCCAACCGAAAGCAATCATGAATTTCATTTACTCACACCATGCATTTTCAAAGCTCGAATGGTCGCCACAATCACAGCACAGTTGGGAAGCAAGCCTGAAGCCCTTTTCAAATAGTCCTTCAGACACTTCACTTCAAACTCTACAAGACATACCGGCATTTGATATTGACGAACTTTTCCAAACCAATATCCGCACCAAAACCAGCTTCTGTCAAAACATATCCATCTTTGCCTACCAATTTCAACGCCAACATATCTGCAATAACCGAAGAATTTCCATGAGCTATGTTTGCAAATGGACCTAAACAGCCATTATCTTCGTCATTATCTCAAATTAGAACAAACTAATTACCTGCATGAACAAAAACTGGAGTCCCTTCCAAGGTCTGCATCAGATTTGGCATAATTGCATCCTTCATCAGCACAGTGAGAGCACCACCGATGCCCAAGTCATCTGCTGTAATAGGATCTCCATTTCTTGATGTGCCAATTACCATTTTACCAAGTCTTTCACGCATGTCTTTTAGGCTTGTACTTAGTGCCAATACTGCCATGATTTCTGAAGCTACCGTTATATCGAATCCAGTAACACGTTCATGACCCTGTTGACAAAATTAAGCAATATGATCTGGGTTGATATAGTAATATACCCTTTCTGTGTCACTCTGGCCAATAGTAATCTTACGTAGAAATCGGTCATTGACGTCAACAACGCGTCTAAAAGTAATAGTTTCGGGATCAATGTCCAAACGCACAAACTTTGCTCTCTCCTCAGCAGTCAGTTCGTTGGGATCTCTTTTATGGATACCCAGTTTCTCCAGTCTCTGTAGCATGACAGGTGCGAATCGACGAGAACCGTCCTAGAATAGCTGAGTATAAACCAATCAGGTAGTTTGATTTCCAAACCTTATTGGGGGGACAAAGTCTGCGAAATAGTGCTTCATCGGACTGGGTAGCTTCATGAAACATACGAGTGTCTATTGCTGCAGCGAGTAGATTGTTGGCAGCACCGATGGCATGAATATCACCGGTCAGGTGTAAATTGAACTCTTCCATAGGAATGACCTTGAAGAAATTGTCGCATAACACTTTCATATTTATAAAAGTTGCACACACCTGTGAATATCCACCACCTGCTGCACCTCCTTTTATACCAAAAGTGGGACCTTGGGAGGGTTGTCTCACACAAGTAAAGACTTTTCTTCCCAGGTGTGCTCCAAGTGACTGACTTAAGCCTACAGTTGTTGTGCTCTTTCCTTCTCCTAAGGGCGTTGGAGTGATGCCTATAAAAATATCTCTCAGCGTCCCAAAAACACAATAACCATAAATACTTTACCTCCAACCACAATATAGTTTCCATCATCTCGATCTTTTAACCTCTCCAAAACGGAGAGATGCACTTTGGCTTTAGAGGGACCTGTGAATGTATTATTCAGGCGAGAGGCAACAAGGACATCGTTCACTCACCATACAAGTCAATTTCGTTATCCTTGAGACCTATTGCGTCACCAATCTCTTTGATGGATAACGGTTCTACCGACTGTGCAATATCAATATCTGACGGTACAGGTTTTCGAAGCTTGTCCAACTTTCTAACAGTTTTCCAACAGCTATTCATCTGTATAGAACAACGACGTTATTCTAATTCAAAAGGTAGAAAATATTTTCAATTTCTGCCACCAGTGGGAAATTCAAAGGGGGAGCTTCAAACTAACCACCGAATGGGTGATAAAGGTTAATGGCCTTCCTCCAGTCTTGCTCATTTGGCCATCCATATCGTTCGCAAGTAACTTTGTTGTTTAGGCATAAAGGTATCAGGCATTGCAGAAGCAATCTTTTTGGCCTTTTCTTAAGAATGACAACAAACTCACCTGCAAACCTTCTCGTTACGGGAGCCTCGGGAAGGACAGGTTCTCTAGCTCTAAAGAAGGCAGCTACCCTCCCACAACTATTTAGCCCCAGAGGACTGGCCAGATCCAAAGAAAAGACAAGTAAGTTATTCGACAACAACTATACTTTCTTTTTCGGTTCTATTCTCGACGAGAAAATCCTGAGAGAGGCACTTGATAACTGTAAGAAGTTGTTGATTTTAACCAGTGCAGTTCCTATTATGCGCCTTAATCCCGATGGAACTCCCAAACAACCTCCTGAATTTTTTTTCAAACAAGGAGAGGAACCTGAGCAGGTATTTTCTTCGGAAAGTATTTTATGTGTCTCTTTGATGCTAAGTAATAGTTTAGATAAAATGGCATAGGAAAGAAAAAACAAATAGAAATAACAAAACATTGTGAAGAAGAAAACATTAAAATAATAAGCAATAAAACCGTTACTCAAAAGGACCATCCTTTGAATCGCCTTGGAAATATTCTCATGTGGAAGAAAAAGTCCGAAGATTATCTTATGTCTTGTGGTATTCCCTTCACTATTATCCATCCTGGAGGTGAGAGTTTAAAGCTTTTTCTAAACAGTTTTTTGCTAAAGTTTCCAAAGGTCTCGTAGATAAAGCTGAAAGTCGACGTTCTCTAGTGATTGGCCATAATGACAACTTGGTGAATAGCACACACAGAACTATATCTCGTGAAGAAGTTGCCGACATAGCCTTACAATCTTTCCTGCATGAAGATGCAAAATATAAATCTTTTGACGTTGTCTCTGCACCTTGCAAGAAAGACGAACAAGTGGTTCGCGACTGGAAGAATTTTTTTTCAAATACATAAAATCAAAAGCATGACTCTCAGAACGTTATTCGTTTTGCATGTTTGAATTCAACAAAACGTTTTTTGTATGAAACTCAAGCACTGTTTGTTTTGAAAGCATCGACTCTACATTTCCCAGACTCCTTTGCAAGGGCCTTTGACATTTTCAAAAAGAGGTTTTAATAGTCATTCAAAATTTAAAAATTTCGATTGGGACGAAAGAAAGCGCGGGTGGGATGACTCGAGACGGAGAACGATTACTGACTCATAACAAAATACAGTATATGCAAAATGCTTTTTCGCTTTTAGACCGAAACAAAGATGGAAAGATTGACTTGAAAGATTTGGATATCATTTCTAATGTCTTCAAGGATATCAGTAGAGACAAGGTGGAAGAAGCCTTGAGGATTGCGGACTTGGACGAAGACGAAAATTTGGATATTTTCGAATTTCAGGCTCTTATCGCAAAGACTTACGAAACTGAATCTCAAAGAAAACTAGAAGTGGCATCTCTTTGCTCTTTTCTTCAAGGCGCCAAAGATAACGAAATATCCATTGCAACACTGGCTTCCATTATATGTCAAATGGATAGCGAAATGACAAAGGCAAAGGTAAACAATTTTCACTACATTGAAAGGTATACTCAACTTGAGTTGAAGGCAGAAGAAATGTTACAAAGTGTTTTTCCTGGAAAACAAACAGTCAAAATGGAAGAGATATATGAGTTGTTTCCTTAAATGGGTTTATTACAAAAGAACAAATTATTCTCAAGGAAATACTACAGCTATTCTATCTCACTTACTTTCTCCGTTGACGACCTGAGATACTTGTTCATAGGCCCAATGCAACCACTGAGTCAAACTCTCCAAATCTGATGACTCTACAGTAGCACCGCACCATATCCTTAGGCCTGGTGGTGCTTCTCTGTAGGAATCAATATCATATGCTACTTGTTCTTTGGCAAGAAGTGACGAAATCTGCTTCACCTTTTCCTTGTCTAGGTTCAAAACGAGACAGACAGAAGTATTAGAACGTATCGTCTTATTTTCGGCCAAAAAATCGATCCATGAATGCTTTTGCACAAATTCCTCTATAACTGCCAGATTCTTTTCCGACCTAGCTATAAGACCTTGTAAGCCACCCACAGACTCTGCCCATTCAAGTGCATCTAAATAGTCTTCAACGCACAACATAGAAGGCGTGTTGATAACATTTCCTTCAAACAGAGCTTCATCCAACTTGCCATTTTTCGCCATTCGAAAAAGTTTCGGCAACGGCCAAGGAGGGGTATACTGTTCTAGTCTTTCGACTGCCCTTGGGGACAAAATAAGCATTCCATGCGCTGCTTCTCCACCCAATACCTTCTGCCAAGAATACGTCACAACATCCAACTTTTCCCACGGAAGAGACATAGCAAATACAGCAGAAGTTGCGTCACAAATGGTTAGCCCTTCTCTATCGTTACTTATCCAGGAACCATCTGGTACTCGTACTCCGGAAGTTGTTCCGTTCCACGTGAAAACAACGTCGTGACTAGGATCTACTTGAGAGAGATCGGGAAGCTTTCCATATTCTGCAGTAAAGTATCTTACATCTTTCAACTTGAGCTCATTGACAATGTCTGTAAGCCAACCTTTTCCAAACGACTCCCAGTAACAGACGTCTACCGGACGAGGTCCTACCATGCTCCAAAGTGCCATCTCCACTGCGCCGGTATCGGATCCTGGAACGATGGCAACACGATAGGACTGAGGAAGCTGCAGAATTTCTTTTGTCTTTTCGATAGAATTCTTGAGTTTGGCTTTCCCAAGTGCTGAGCGATGCGAACGACCCAGTGCTGCCTTATAAAGACTATTTTCTAAAGAATACCCAGGGTGTTTTGCACAAGGCCCAGAAGAAAAGCAAGGAGACGTTGGTTTTGTGCTTGGTTTATTCATGGTCATTGACTCCAACAATCTATTTTGAACAACTATGAAAGGTTGTTCTGATTGATGCCAAAGCTGAGGGCGAGGAAGAATTATCCAATCAGAAAATGAAACATGGAAATGGAACTCCTCTACTAGAAGAATGCTGCGCTTTTCCACCTCCAACTTTCCTCTACTTTTCTTACCCTTTTTCCACTTCCAGGAAACTTTGTCTTCCTTTTTCTTATCGCTCTTTTACCTTTCTTTAAAGTTCTTTGCTTTGTTTAATTTTTTTCTTCTGGAAGACAGACGAGGCTACCCGATTTCGGCCAATAACTGTTGTTAACATTCAGATTTGTCCTTCGGATAGTTTAGTCTCTTTAAAAACGTCAAGCACATTTGAGCACAAAAGAAACTGTGACATGTATTCAAGTGGCTTATGAATATTATGTTAGACAAGGATGGAAGCTTCGTTTCTACTCCAAAAATGTCGTAAGAGAAATTTTCGCATTGATATCTAATGAGCTTGTAGCAATGTCTTTTTTGAACTGGAATTCTTCCCCACCCTTAGAAGTATTCCCGCTGAAATGATCAGATGTTGATGGCAATGTTTTTTCATTCTTTGACTGTTTCTCAATTACTTGACGTCACTAATCGACCTCTTGAGAGTGACACTCTTTTCATTCCTCCAAAACTTTATTTAGCAACGAAACAATGACTAAACTAACAAGAGTATGCCCGTAAAATTATCAACCACTATTTTCGGAATTTCATAAACAGCTTTTAGGCGATTGACTCCTTTACAACCGAACTCAATTTTGAGTCTTCCATCTTAGAATCATCCTTCCGAACTTTGTCAGAGTCATTGACATCTTCTTTACACATCTCCATAAAGTTCACATTGCAGTCCCATAAGGATGTCTTCCTCAAGTCAGGAACAAGGAGAAGCGCAACAAGCAAGCCAAGAATTGCAAATGCAGCATCAAAATACTGCATTCCTCTTAAACCCTTCGTACCTCCTCCAAATGACTGCTGCATTGAAAGAAACACATGAACACCGATTGCAGCACCTACCTTACCAAAGGCTGAGCAGAATCTATACAGCCTAGCTCTGTAAATTGTCGGAAAAATTTCATTGGGAGTGAGATAAATGGATACTGCAAGGAAGTATTGCAATGCAGCTCGAACAGTATTGAGGAAAACATACACGGAGGCATGATTAAAAAGTAATGGATAGGTGCCTACTGTGATGGCAATAATGGATGCTAATGACAGCCAACCGATCAACTGCACGTTTCTTCTTCCCAAAATATCAATTAGAAATGAGGATGCTAGAGGTCCAAGAACCATCAAAACTACGGTAAGTAGAGTAATCCAAGTAGCTGTAAACAGAGAGGCTCCCTCTTATTTCATGAAGAATAGAAGCGCCAAAGGTACTTATGGAGAAAGTTTCAAAATCTCTTATAAACCAAGAATTTGCACATCCAACAATACATGGCCAATATCCTCTCCAAACGACAATCATATTCTTCCATTGATTTTCGAGAGACAGTGAGAGTCCATTAACGGAGCTACCATAAGATGCTGTTGAAATAATAGCACCTATAACAACAAAGCTAGATGTAATAACAAGGCCTGCTTTCCTACCGTGAATATCAGCAACAATTCCAAAAAACAGCTGACCAATGAGAACTCCAAATAGAGGAGCACCTGTTAAGGAATACTCTAGAAAGGAACTGTACTGATTTCCATATTCAAGTTGAAATATAAGGTTCATTATACCAGTCACTTCATACTGATATCCATTAGAAAGAAAGCCAAGTGCAGTTCCAAGTCGATTGGCACTTATAGCAGTAGTCGTCAGTTCCATTTTGTTCTTGTCTGGCATAATAGATGATGCATTGTTCGACCCTACATTTTTGTTCTCCTCATCTTTGATATCTTCCATTATTTGGCTTGCATCTAGTTGCATATACAGGCTCTCGTCCAAAGTGCATTTCTCTTTGGCGGAATTCATGATATATGGAATTCACTACTACTTCAAAAATCTAGAATTTGCAGATGGAAGGAAAGTCTTCCACAGATATAAATGTCGCTTCAGAACTTGAAGACATAGATAACAGACGATTTCCGTTAGCAGAAGTCTCACTGACTCTTGTCTATAAAGGCGACATTTTGATAGCTACAGCAATTGTCGTCTCTTGGTTTGTCCCATGATCATGATTTTCCTTTCAACGGATTGAAAAGTAAATTGATTCTCTAGTAATAGTGCTCTTATTGTCTGTGATATTCAAGAAGGATTTCGTAGCTCGATATTATCATTCCCTGAACTTTTACAAGCAGCCGGCTTTCTTAGAAAAAGCGCAAAGTTACTCGGAGTTCCTACTTTGTTTTCTGAGCAATGGCCTGAAGAGTACGGCCACACAGGTGAAAATAACAATTCTTTCCTTGAATAAGTCGAAAAATTCGATGCTAGTTGTAGCAAAGTTTTCTCAAAAAGGACATTTAGCTTGCTTGAAAATCAAAAAGGAAAAGAGCTGCTTTTTTCAACTAAGCGCGAGAATATAATTTTGGATGGCGTTCAAGCACATATTTGCGTACAACAGTCAGTTTTAGATATCCTAAAAGAAGGCTTTCCAGTATTTCTTGCAGTCGACACAGTCGGAGCGAGAAGAGATGTTGAATATGAAACTGCCATTCATTGCATAGAACGGGCGGGTGCCGTTCTCACCACAAGCGGTTGGTTGTGGTTTTTACATTCTGATGCTTGAGAATTCAAACCATGAAGAGAAACAATAGTGTTCCAGTGGTTACGAGATATCGATCATCCTTGTTTTTCAAAAGTACAAAGTCATTTAAAAAGACCATCGGAAAAAAAGGAATACGGATAGCTTAACAATTTAGCATTGATAAAACCAAGCAAGTCATTTAATAGATGCGAAGTTATTCGGATGGATAATATACAGTTTGTTCCAAGAAGCACTTGTTTAATTTGCAAAAATTTCAAAACGTAGGCAACAAAGGTTTCAATGTTTTTGGTTTAAGAGCAAGAACACTTGTGCACAACTCTCCATCCAAATCCTCCATTCCATTCTACTTTATTTCAATCTCTATTGCTTCTTCATCTTCTTCTAATGGAACACCATCTAAATCCTCCTCCTCGATCCAATCCTTCTCGTCTCTTGCAACCGTTACAGAAGTCTTCATTTCTTCTTCCTGCTTACTAGTGACAGAAACTGGAGACTGTCCTTGAATACTTGTAGAAGCTTCTCCTTGAATTGATTCAGACTTGAGATAAGAACGACGATAACACGAACGCAAATGCTCTATGAACTCTTCCGGGTATAAGGACCATGTGCTCCAAGCCTCTAGAACTGCCTCGATTTGTGCACGAACCGAACTAGATGCTATGAAACCTTGAATCTTTTCGTAGCTTTTTCCAATAGAATCAAATATTTGCGGAAGTACCATTTGAAAACGTGAACGAAATGCAGAAGCATTGTGTACTGGAGCCACACTATTATGGAGAATATCAGATATTAGATACAAACGAGCAGTCTTAATAGCAATGGGGGTTTCGTCCAACATCAAAGACTCCGCAATAATGGATGCGATATCCCCAGCTGCAAAGGCTCGTTCCACACAAAATACCATAGCTTCTGCAATACAACTTCTTTCAGGTGAAATATTCTGTAACAACTTCATCAACTGATCCACATCTCCCTGTTTTAAACTAGCATCTTTTCGGCTAACTTTGCTAATAATGTCTTCTCCTTCCTGTTCTCTAAAATTTTCTGTCAAAACTTCCAACTCATTCTTCTTCATGCCAGGGTTGTTATAGGGCTTGGAACAAGTCGGTGGCCTCCATGAAGGTCCATTTTCATACATCACAAAAGGTATCGTTCGCCATCTCGATTCCATATCTCCTTGACACAAAGAATAAACTTTCCAACGATAGTATATGCTTTCTTCAGAAAGACTTTCGTTGACATCAAATAGAAAACGAAATCGAGACCGACCCTGGCTACTTAATTTTTTCTCTCTTTCTATTACCAGACTCTCAAAGGCATAGCCTTCCTTGGAAACGTGCAAGGCTAAAAGATCAATCTCTCTTCTACGTTGCAGGTCAAAAGGAGGGACGACATCAATAACTACGTTGTTCTCTTTGGCGTGCTCTCCAGCAGTATCCAAAGCAGTCGTTTTCAGAGAAGAACCACCATAAACAAACCCACTTGGAGGAGACAGCGGCTTCAGAGGTCTCTTTACAGGCTTCCCCCAAGCCAAGCGGACAAGAAACCCATCCAATAAAGTTCCTTGTAACGCTTCCAGTGCTGCTTCTGCATCGTCTCTTTCCATAAAGGATACAAAACCAGAATTATATCCTCGTAAGTGTTCTTCTGGAGTTCTAGGGTACATGATTTTAATACTCCCAACTGGACCAAAGCGACCAAAAGTTCTCAACAACGTTTCCTCCGTCGTAGAAGGGTTCTGTTGAAAAAAGTTAGTCGTTGCGACCAACAAATCTCCCAAAAAAGCTACTATGAATAAAAGTCACCTTACCAAGTTTCCAAGAAAAATATTGGTTGTCAACGGGTCTCCCGAATCATGAGAACCGACAGGATTCAGAAAAGTTTTTGGAGCTGATTGTGGAACAGACTGCGGAGTTGCTGTCTTTCCTTTTTTGATTTCCTCCAAAAATGTATCGATATTTCGCTTCTTCTTTACCGACTTCCTGGTATTTACGAAGACTCAAAGGTGAGAAGAATATTTTGGAAAAACATACAAAAACGCTGCCTGTACTTGTTTTCCAGTAGTCCCATGGGGCTCAATAGAGTCCCTTCACTTGCTTTCTTGGGTCCGCTGTTTAGGTCTTGGTTCCAGGTCGACTGTGTTTCTTGTAAAGTCTCCTGTTCTGGTTCATCCTCAGCCGCAAACGCGCGAACAAACTCTTGATATAACTCTGCAGCTTCGGCCTTTTCTCTTTGGTTCTTTTCTTCTACTTTTTTCAAGTGCCGTTCAAATGGCGTAAGTCTTTCTTGAGACATTCACCAATTAAGAAATGACAATTTTTTCATTCATTCCAAACAAAACATGTTTTAAGAAATTTTATTCAAAACTGCAAAGCACTGAAAATTATTCGCCTTTCAAGAGAGCGAAATTTCCCTATTATCTTGCATACGTACAAAATGTGTGTTTCTATGCTCTCCAGCTATGAAGCTCAAGTAACCAAATATTTGTCTTCTTTAGACTCTACAGGAACCAATTCCACAACTTCAAGCGTATCACCTTGCTGGAAATCCTCAAAACCAGATATAATAACACCACACTCCTTTCCTGAAGAAACTGAGGGAACATCCTCTTTGAAGAACTTGAGAGAATCCACTTTGCCTTCCCCAACAATATGGCCTGAACGATAAATTCGAACCTTGTGATCTCTAGCTACTAAACCATAGGAGACTACACAACCTGCAACTCTTGCTTCTTTTCCATGCTTTCTGTCCAAATGGAATATTTGCTTAATTTGTGCAGTACCTATAGGCTTTTCTACAGTGGATGACTCCAACTTGCCCTCTTGTAAGGATTGTATATCGTCTAATAATTCGTATATGATGTTATAGTGACGAATCAACACTCCCTTATGTTTAGCATGTTGTATTACAGCTGTGGGAACTTTACAGTTGAAGGCTAATATTGATGCTCGCGAAGATGCAGCCAAAAATATATCCGAGTCTGAAACTGCACCAACTCCTGAGTGTATCACTTCAACGTCCATTTCTTCGCCTTTCATCTTATTAATGCATTCAAGTACCTACAAAAGTGAGACAAATATAAAACATCACTCGAGATCACAGATTGGTCTTACAGCATCAACTGAACCACGAACATCTGCTTTGACTATAAAGCTCAAGCGTTTCTTCAACTTAGAAGAATGGCTGCTGTTCGTCACAAATGAATCTTCTCCTTCTCGCGACTTTAACTTTTCTGATGCTCGCTGAAGGCTTACTTGTAAGGCTGTTTGTTGGAGTTTCTTAAAGTAGATATCAGCATCAAACTTTTCTGAGAACATCTTGGCATCTTCTTCATCTTTCATAACAAACACAAAACTCCCCGGGTCCACCAATTCTTTCATTCCTACCAATGTAAAAGGAGTAGATGGACCTGCTAAAGAGATTGAATTCCCCCGATCATCTAACATTCGACGTGTACGACCCCATGTTCGACCACTTGCAACATAATCGTGCACACGAAAAGAACCCCAGCGTACCTAAATTGTCGTTTTTAGATTGGATATACGAATATAGACAACGTACAATACAATTCGCAACACTTCCCAATCCCTTGGATACTTTAGACTCTATACAAATTGCTTCTCCAGGATCGTCCTTGTTTGCTCGAAGGTCGGATAGTTCTGCTTGCAACAAAATTGCGTCAATCAAATTCTCGAGACCTTGTCGTTTCACAGCTGAAACAAGTACACATTGTACATCGCCTCCTATTTGCTCCACTTGGAGTTCTGCATAGGAAAATAAATCATTCATAACCTTCTCTGGCGAGCAACCTGAAATATCCACTTTGTTTATTGCCACGATTATCGGAACTTGAGCATTTCTTGCATGATTCACAGCTTCTAATGTCTGAGGCATTACTCCATCATCTGCAGCAACCACTAATACAACTATATCCGTAACTTGAGTACCGCAAGCTCTCATAGCTGCAAATGCCTCATGACCGGGAGTATCTAGAAAAGTAACCATCGCATCATTCGAGAGAGATACCGAAAAAGCTCCAATATTCTGAGTTATGCCACCTCTCTCTGAAGCCGCCACACTGGTATTCCTCAACGCGTCTAATAATGTAGTCTTCCCGTGATCAACGTGTCCCATAATGGTGACTACCGGAGGTCGAAGAGGAAAGGAAGCCCAGACTTTCGGGTCATATTTTTGAAGGAAACGCGGGGTTTTCCAGCCTGTTTTACCAGGTTCAGCTGAAGCCTGCTTTATTACTGATACTTTCGCTCCCCAATCGGACAACACAAGTTCTACAGCGTCAATGGATACTACAGAATCAGCTACAGTCGGTTCTCCAGTAAATTTACGAAGAGCAACAGCAAGTGCTTTTGCAGATACTTTTAACTGCGAAGCCACATCTTTTACCGTTATAGTATCACCACTCAGTATCTCCACTTTAGCACCTTTCAAGTTGCGTTCAAGTTTCTTTAAATTTTCTATTACTTGAGGGCTCTTTTCAGGTTCTTGCTTTAACTGGCTTTTCCTATTCGCTTTTGTCACGAGCTTTCGCGAAGGATTTAAAGTGAACTTGAAAGGGCGCCATATATTCTGATTGTTCCTGTTGGAGGAAACGCCGAGTCGGAGTTGTTTTTCAAGTGAGACTGCTTCAAGAAAATTTTGAGTTTTCTGAAAGAAACGATAAGTGTATACTGCCTTATTGCTATTTAGTTGAATATTTTCTGCGCTTATTCGTTTCCACAGCAAGTTGAGTGACTGTGCCATCATCTCTATCTATCCATTACACAACTCTCCGACATTCTTACGGTTGGCCTTGCATTCTCTATCCAACAACACTCCTATTGAAAACTCAATGACAATTTTTTCAACTTATAAGAACATTGTCGATACACTGTTTTCTTGGAAACTTACTTATTTCAGACAAAAAAATTCCAGAAAGAACTCTTGTTGATCTCTCAATTTATTAACAAGTTCTTCCGATATCAAAACAAGTCACTTAGTTTGCATATCATTTTCTGATGTATGGTTTGCCAATGAAACCCAATCATTCTAATAATTTTAGATTGATTGGTGTTGCCATAAATGAAAATGGTATTTCAAGAATCACGGTTGATTCAAAAAGCCCTTTCTAAAAACCTTCTTCTCAAAAAAACAAAGCGATTCCCCACACACAGACACACACACACATATATATATTATATTATATATTATATATTTACAATCAAAGTATCACACCTTGCTTGCTGCAGCCAAACAAAGACAATAAAAAGATCGCCGCAAGGACTCGTACTAGAACTTCTATTCTATCTCGCCTTTATAAAAACGATGAGAAGCAGTTCCATGTTCCGCTAACAGATGCATTTCTTCAGTTCGTATTTGAACTTCTACTGGAAAGCCACTTGGATGTTGTACAGTAGTATGAATGGAACGATAGCCATTCGGTTTGGGTGCAATAACATAGTCCTTATATCTACCCTCAACTTCCTTCCACAGCGAACTAACTATTTCATAAACACGTGTACAAACTGCCAACTCTGTATCGTCTCCATGTTCTACTCGGACTCCTGGTCGCAAACGAATAACGACTCTCATTGCGATAAAGTCAAGTATCTGCTCTTTTGTCTTGTTCTGTTTCAGCATTTTCATAAAAGTGGATACCATATTCTTCGTACGTCCAGTAATTGTAAACTGCTCTGCAAGACGAACCAGAAAAGGATCTCTCATGAGACAAGTAAGAAGTTCACGTTGTGCACAAGAAAGAACACGTTGTCCATTGTCTCGAATACGCAAATGCCACTTCTCTAACTTCAAATAGGACTGAGGAAACAATATTCTCAGACTTCGATCGCCCATTTCATACATGTGTCTAGAAAATAGGGTTTCAATGTAATCGAATGCCATCCAAAACGATATTCCTACCTTCCGAATCCTGCAGCACTTGCAAGGGGAACAAAAACCTGTAAAGTCTCCAAAGCCGTCGACTGCTGTATATAAAGAGGCCATTTGTAAATCTGTCGAAGTGACCAGAGACGTTCTACTAAACGCAGCAAAACTGCTCGAGAATCGGTGATGGACGCCCAGAGATGAGTTTTAACCCAAGTCGAGTTACCCTCAGGCATATCAAGCATAAGATGAGCCATATTTCCCATAAATATATACTCCCGCAAAATATTCAAAACTGAATAGTCAAACAATAAACAAAGCCTCGCCAAAGTGGGGTATTTCACCTTCCCTTCTAAAACGGAAAGGATACTAGCTATAAGACAGTACTTGTCGACATTGAACGAAGCAAGCATCTCAATCATATCTAAAGCTTTTGTCATCAAAGACGAAGAATTGTTCCCTACCAAGTTATGAATCCACTCAGCACTCAATCTCAGTGCCAACTCGACTTTGTACAAATCTTCCAAAGGTAAATAGGATAACAACGGTTCTATATACTTCCACTGCTTCGAAGAGTCTCTCTTTTCGTCCTTGTTCAAAGTGTAAGGCAATGCAGGGGTCAAGTCTTCTCCATCTAGAACTTCCCCGGTACGGAAAGAATATATAGTACTATTTGAAGGACTTGGAGTCGACGGAAATACGACAAGTGCTTCTTGATTGCACAATGTACTTGTCAAAAAATTATCTTCGTTGTACACAGATTGAAAGAAAGTTTTTCCTTCTTTCTGTGTCTGTTTCTCACCACAAGAAGCTCTGCTAAGACCTTTCGAAAAGTTGGACGAGGCTTTTTCTAACGTATTTCCTGTCATATCAAACGAACAGTGACCCTCTTGTGCTTTGTAGATCTGCTGCACGAGTTGGGCACTGAAATAGGCCACTAACTTTTCAAAGTGGTATTCAACTGCACGGCTTCTTCTGCCTGCTTTGGGAAAGGCGTCTTTTAAAGACTCGGCGTTGACAACGACCTTGCCGCCGATGGCACTCCTGGAAGTTTCAGAAAAACGAACAACACGACTAGACCTGAAAAACCACGGTTCTCTTCTAGGTTTGAACCGACGACTGCTCTTGAAGAATTGTGGTGAAAAACAAGTATTACAAGGCCCAGGAAGAAACAAGACACTTGGGGAAGAAAACTCCATAACCAAACGGCAAAAACTCTCAAGTCCCAAATACTCCAAATAGATTCTTGAGGAAATTGAAGGCCAATATTTTCTGAATCTTCAACATTCGTTTATTTGAAGAATGGCGAATAATCAACCATATTGTATGTTTATCATACTAGCAAGCTCTAACACTTTTAAGCATTTGGATACAGACTAATAAAAGAAAAGCAATAAATGGTCTCATTACATGCAACTATAAAAAATAAGGAACAGCAGCTCGAGCTGGAACAACATGGTGATCCTCTGCAACTTCCCTAAAAATCTTAAACTCTCGTTCCAAATTCTCATCAAAAGCTAATATTGCAGCGACATTTCCGCAGCGATAACAATAATTAGGAGCAGACCAAACTGTGACCAGTGAACGCTCAGGAAACATGTATTTGTAGCCTTCCTGCACTAACTGATGCGCCCGACATATAAGAGATAGCTTATTGATGTGATTGAACTCTGAAGTGACTTTGGAGCCAAACAACCAACCCGCCCCTCTAGGGCTCACTGCCCATGTTTCGATATCCTACAAATAATTAGTGTTTTATTCTGGAGCATAAATCATAGTTTCAAAGTACCTCTGGGTCACTCCACATCAAGTCACAAAACGCCCCTTCGTGAGGTATTTCTTGTCTTCTATCCACCGTGCGAATTTGGTCCAAAGTTCTTATATCAGGACTGAGTCCACCGTGCACACAAAGAATTTCTCCATCTATGAGTGCAGCAATAGTTAGATAGTCGAATACTTCGCAACAATATTTCCATGCATTGGCGTTTCCATACTTCCGTTGACATTCGTCGTAGAAACCATACACTTGGGTAATTTGTCTACTTTCATGGTTCCCTCGAAGTAAGGTAACTCTTGAAGGATACCTTGCCTTTAAGCAAAGTAATAACGTGAATGTTTCAAGACTATTGTAACCACGGTCGACAAAGTCTCCCATAAAAATGTAGTTGGTTTCAGGGACTTCACCTCCTGTTCGAAAAAGCTCCAACAGGTCGTGAAACTGTCCGTGAATATCGCCACATACAGTAACTGGAGAAGAAACAGGCTAAAGGGTGGGTAGTTAGTAGTGTTTCAACGTGAACCACGGACGATTCTGATACCTGCACGTTTGACTCCTCTATAAGAATTTCCTTCACATAGTCACACAGTCGCTTCAAGTCGGGTTCCGGAAGATACTGAGCGCTTTTAACTTTCTCTATCCAATTATCCAAGTCCATACCCATCTGGTTTATGCAACCAAAATAAACGACGCAAAACGCACGTTTCCCAAAACAAAATTATGGACACGCTATCTTAACAGATTTCTCATCTTTATTGGTGAAACACTGTTACGATAGCACTTCATCTTGGTTTTCAGCTCATTTAAAAAGAATGTAACTAATTCTTTTGAAGTTGATAGATTGAGTAACTTCATTTTAGTTTTAATGATTTTCTGCTGTGAAGAGAGGACTATTTCTATGTCTTGGGGTACGTAGTCCTCTTATACAATCTGTCTACTATCATAGTAAACTTTATTGATTGTGTTTACTTTTATCTTTGCAGTATCTTCTTGTCGTATCCTGCATAGCAATCCATCAGGGATTTCTACAATTCTACATATGCTATAACTAAGAGTATCTGCGGACAGTGGAAAGGAGTGGAAATGGATTCAACAACATGGTTCACCTGTGGAAAAGTACATTTGTTATATTGCCTTTATGTTGTGCAGGATAGACAAGTCACGAGTATCGTATAAAAGTAA
The DNA here is from genome assembly GCF_000341285.1 of Galdieria sulphuraria. Taxonomy (NCBI): domain Eukaryota; phylum Rhodophyta; class Bangiophyceae; order Galdieriales; family Galdieriaceae; genus Galdieria; species Galdieria sulphuraria. Next base: position 163,767 of record NW_005178441.1, read on the forward strand.
ATATTGATGTATGAGTTGCATCATTTTATAAGTTTTGCTCTTTCAGCTGTGTGATTTCTTCTCCTCCTGTTGTAAACTGAGACGCAATCGTTTGTTCGACTTCAATTTGTTTTCACCTTTAAGTTATTAAGATTGATTTTCTAAGCTTCATGAAGTTGTCTGTATTTTTTATATTATTGTTCTATGAATAAGTTTCTATATGATATAAAATACTCAAGGATAGATGGGCTCACATCATCATCAACAATAATAACCTTCTTAGAATAGTTTTTGAAATTTTATTGGAAAATCAATCGAATGATGGAAGCGACACTTAGGAAGGAAACTTGTCAAGCAGTTGCTCAATATATTCTAGGAGTCGAAAGTGTTTCTGAGGACGTTTCTATTGCTATAATAGAGGACACTGAGTATAGATTGAGACAACTTCTTCAAGAGTCCGTAAAGTTTATGAGGAATTCCAAACGTACAAAGCTCTTACCAAAAGATATCAACTCTGCTCTTCGTCTTGAGAATATGGAGCCTATATTTGGATATTCAGCTCCTCGAAGAAAACAGTTTCGTGTAGTAAAAAGCTGTCCTGGTTTGTATGTGTTAGATGATGACTTGGTAGGTTTATTCAAAGCTTTGCTGATGCACACCCATATTCTTTTATTTAGGTGGATTTGAAACGAGCTTTAGACGAACCCCTTCCAAAAGCTCCATTTGAGCCAGCTTTAGAAGCACATTGGTTGGCAGTGGAGGGTGTCCAACCAGCCATTTGGCAGAATCCTCTAAGAGATCAGTTGAAAGACGCTAAAACCACAAGGTATCCCGTGTATGGTTTGTTGAGTGTGTTGTCTCTCTAATCTCTGTTTAGTGAATCGGTTCCTGTTGAAGCATTGAAGCCTTTAAAACACGCATTGTCCAAAGAGTTTCAGTTGCTGTATGATCACGTTATTTCCATTTTACGAGACGAAGATGGTGAGAAGAAGAAAGCTTGTTTAAGAGAACTTGCGAGACAACCTGGGATACAGCAATTAGTTCCCTATTTCACACTGTATATTCATGAAGAAGTGCGCCTCTATCACAACTTCACCGAACGTCTCTTTTCTGTTATGCAACTAACGAGAGCCTTGATAACGAATCCGAACATTCACATTGAACCATATTTGCACCAGGTTATGCCGTCCGTTCTTACCTGTATTTTAGGTAAAAAGCTTTGTTCTAGTTGGATGGATCCTCATTGGCACCTTCGTGATTATTCTTCGAGTGTTTTGGGTTTTATTTACAAACACTTTGGTCCAAACTATGCAACATTGCAGACAAGAGTGACGAAAACCCTCATAAGTGCTTTGTTGGATGAGAAACGTCCATTAAGTACTCGTTATGGCGCTATTGTAGGACTTGTGAGTTTGGGTGTTTGCGAAGTGCAAATTTGTTTGATGCCTCACTTACCATATTTGTCACAACAAACGGAAGCAGAACTGCATCGTTCTGATTTGGAAGACGAACGTAAACTTTCGCTGGCAAAGATTTATGGAGCTCTCATATTAGCTGCTCATGTTTGTCTTAAGCAGAATGAAATGAAAGGTATCGATAGCGAAGTTAGTCGGAATGAAGACAGCGATGATTATCAAGAAACTAATATCTACACTATTCATATAGAAACTTGTCGAAGTTTTGATACGGAAGAGAAGAATAGAATATTATCTTTTGTACCCAAGTTTGATTCTCTTGTAGAAGTTTTATATGAACAGTTTGGTGATTCTATGTTTCCCACGGTCTCGAACTATTTCTAAGATGAATATATATTTGGTATATGTGAGACGCAAAATAATATTTTCCTAAAGGTTTTTTATGTTTTTACAACGCTTGCAAGTATTAGATATGATTGAAATGTTGGAAAAGGCAAACATTCCTATTATGTGACATAAATGTAAATTTTGAATTCTTTTTTTGCTATGGAAACAGCGCGTTGGAAGTCTTTTTATAAAAGACTACCAAAAGTACAACAAACTTTATCCTTTTTTCAACGTCCGGCTACAATTGCCTTTAGTGGAGGATTTACCTTTGCTTTTTTCTATGCAGTTGTCGTTCGCAACGAGTGGCAGACCCATATGAACCAGTTAAAAACTCAGTTGAATAGAAGCAAGCAAAAGGTCCTTAGCTCTTTTCTATTTCTTTTGATATATTGCTTAACCTTTTTGAAGTGGCAAAATGAACGTCTGTCGCTGGATGCAAAAGTTTCTCGGCTAGAATTGAGGTTGAATCGTACCGAGTTGGAATTGACCTGCATTCTGGAAAGTGCTCCAAAGAACGGCAGTAACTGGTCAAAATCAGTCATTGAATCGAAATATGATGAGTGTATGGCGAATAAGAAGTAAAAAAAGATCACTCGACATTCTGTTGTGCAGGAAATCTGTCTCCCCCTTTTTTGTGTGAAGACTTGAACAAAGAGAGGTAGAGAATAATATGTGTATATGTATCTATATTGGACTTGAATAGTATTCAATCCCTGAGAATATTTCGTCTCGATGAAACTATTTATTAGCTTTTATTTTTCTGACAATGTATGTATATGAAAATAAACAGAAATGATTCTTTCAATATCCGATTTTCTATTAGAAAAGAGTTTCTCTATTCCCGATGTGGAGAAACGCCATAGGGAGGAGACTACACACAACTCGTGGTTTGTTTTCTCAAAAATGCCCTTTGGAAAGGTACTTTTGCACAACTAGAGAATACGACATTGCTATTATTGGTGCTGGTATTGTTGGCATGGCTACGGCAAGAGAATTGGCACAGCGCTATCCAGATAGGAAGATTGTGGTCCTTGAAAAAGAAGCTCAAGTGGCCCAACATCAAAGCAAACATAACAGTGGTGTAATTCATGCTGGAATATTTTATAAACCGGGAAGTAACAAGGCCCGATTATGTGTTCAAGGTGCTTCTTTGATGTACGAATATTGCAAAGAACATAAAATACCTCACGAAAAGGTAGGAAAGTTGATAATTGCCACAAATAATAAGGAATCCGAACAACTTGACAACCTTTTTCAACGAGGCGTTCAAAATGGTGTTAAAGATCTCGAATTGATTGATGAAGAAAGAATTCGTCAGTTGGAGCCTTATGTGCGAGGAAAAAGAGCACTTTATTCTCCACATACTGGAATTTGCCATTTTGAGCTGGTTACTAGAAGCTTCGAAAACGATTTTCTGCAATCTAGTCGACAACATATGATAAAAGGATTTCTCGTGACAAGTTTTCATATTCACAGTTCGGAAGCCATTGAAATTCGAGGAATAGGTCATAAGGACTCGAATGCTTCTTCCATATTTGCCAATTATGTCATATGTTGCGCCGGTCTATCCGCAGATACTCTTGCAACACTGGCAGGTGGACAGAAATATCCTGTAATCATACCTTTTCGAGGACGTTATCGATTACTAAAGGAAGCAGCAAAGCATCTTGTGAAGCGAAATATCTATCCAGTGCCTGACCCTAAATATCCTTTTCTAGGAATACACTTTACTCCAACCGTACAGGGACAAATAACAATTGGTCCGAGTGCAGCACTTTCTCTAACTAAGAATCCCAGTACTTTCAAGAACTTGAGAGCAATTATGGGAGAGAAGGCTTTATGGAATTTTCTCAGAAAGAATCTCACTAGTTCACTGACTGAGGGATATTTTGACGTTTTCCAAAAAGCTTTTGTGAAAAGAGCTCAAAGTCTAGTTCCCAGTTTAAACTGGAATCATACCACTGTTGGTTGGCAAGGCGTTAGAGCCCAAGCCATGGCGGCAGATGGTTCTCTCGTAGAAGATTTTGTGTTTGAAAGTCTCGGTCCAAAGGGAAGATTGCTGCACGTTAGAAACGCTCCTTCACCAGCAGCAACCTCTTCACTAGCTATAGCAAAGAGTATTTGTGATCGTGCAGCAACGGAGTTTTTTTGGCATTCCTAATATTTAAGAAAAATGTGATTAGAACGTAATAATTGCAAATTGTTTTATAGCGATGCCGTTGCTCAACTATCCCAATTTCTCCTCCTTGTCAAACTTGTTCACCTTGACTATTGCAACTACAGGAAGTATTGCGCTAGGCATATTTGCCTATTCGTATATGACAAAAGATAATAAAAAGGAATCAGGAACCTCACAAGCTACAGCTAAATGAATTACAAGGCAAGTTGAAGAGGAAACGTGGTTGTAAGGAATTGTTGAGTCTTGTGCTTTCTAGTAGCTTGCGATTCTGTACCAAAGCCCATTTACCTTATTTGGAGTAATTCTGTAGTAGTTTCGTTTGGATGCTCAACTGTTTAGCGCAATAAAGTGGTCTTACTTTTTGAGCTGCCGTCGAGAATTGTTTAGCTCTTTAAAAACAAGCTTGCTTCTCCAAGGCAGAATGAATACTGTCGAATATTAGGGACGCAGGTTCTTGCAAAAACTGATCTTAATTGTGTCTTCCTTTGGTTTGCTGAAGTCACACAAGACACTCTTTTTATTGTGTTGAACAATATTATCTATTTTTCTAAAAGAATCTGTTCAAAGTAGGGCTTAGACAATAATTTTGTGTTGCTCCGTAGTAGTCTTGTACAAAGTTGCGTTTCATATAGTTATGGACTAGCCATGGCTAGCGTTTTGGTGTCTTCAACTCTTGAATGCTGCCTACGGAAGGCTTGTCAGTTTCTTTAAAGGAAAAGAATATTCTATCAAATATCGACAATTCTCTTACTTAGCAAACAGAACATTTCTAAGAAAACAGCGTATTTTACACTTTGCTTAAAAAACAAACGAAGAGCAGATCATTTGGCCTTTTTTATTCAAAGTACGAGGGGCTTCATAAAGAAAGGAACAGTTAAAAAAGTGATTTGCAACAACCACTAACAGAACTTTCTGATCACCTTTGTAGAGTGTCTACTGGAGTCGATGTTGCTCTTCTCCAAACATATGTAACGCTCAATTTCTTTTTCCAAGTAATGATACACGTTTCCATCTGTCTAGATGTTTAGTCGAATCTGACAGCTTTCACCTGTAGAAAGACGGTCACGATTGTGCAAGGAATTTTACTTTATTCCCCGAATTTCTTAACATTGAAGAACAAACTTGTATTAAGAAGGAACTTTTTTGTATTGTTTTGGAGAGCAGCCCGAGTTGCTTCATCTTTATATGTAAGGATTCGTAGGCTTGTCCAAGGACAGTGAATCTTGAAAATTCCAAACGTTTTTTGTCAAAATACACTGATATATTTTGCTTTGGCAATCAGAGCGATAAACTATTTCTTCTTTCTTTACGTTTTGTCGTAGTCTTGGAGGATAATAGATGAGGCATTTGAAGTTGGCGCTGGTTCGTAGATCCATTGGAGTTTTGTCTTATGCGACTAATATTTCATCACTTGATAAGTTTCTTAGCTAACACAATGACTATTATGCACTATGGAACTCAATGGTGGAACATACTTGAGTATAGGATTCTTTTTAATTTTCCTATCACTATGCCACCTTTTCTAAGTACATCTTCTATATAGCTTATGATGAAATAGACTCAATTTTCCCACTCTAGAACAACGACACCATCGAATATAAAGAATAAGAGTAAATACAATCTCAAATTTGAAACCTGAAAGATTTCTCAGACTTTCTTACCAGATAAAGTCCGTCATTTTCAGTCAATAAACACACCATGAGAACAACAAGTAAAATCGCTCTTCTACATCGATAAAAATAACAAACTTGAAAATGCAAAGACACACCAAATTGCATTTCATTCTGCTACTTTGTGGATGCTTTTGATGGACATAGTAAACATATGATCATTATGACATAATTAATTTTCTTCATTCATAGTGAGCATTTGTAATCCTACATAGATTGCACGGTTTGGGTCGCACAAACAATTTCACTAGAGCCAACTCCTATCTCTTTAGGATATCATATGCATATGATAGAGCCATAATCTTATGGTTCTTTGAACACTGCAAACTAGAGTTGTTTCCATAAAAGCGATTCGTAGTATTTGCAGTTTCTGAAAAGAATTCTTGCTACAACATTTATTAGAACGTGGAAAGTTTCAAGAAAATACAAACGAAATAGACTGGCACTTGGCTTGTGTCAAAGGATATCAAAGTATTGGCAAGTCCAATGCCAAGCTATGGCTTTCATCTGCATTGACATGATGACTCTTTGTTCATGAAAATGTTCAAACAAAGAAAAAATAAACAAAAAATAAGTTCTTGATACTATTTTCCAATGTGAAGAATATAAACATTTGCCAATCTTTCTACTCAGGTCTTGAAGTTAAGTATGGAAGAACACAAAGTAAAATAGACTATTTAGATTGAACCATATCCATCCTTCTACAAGACTTCAATCTGTCGCGTCAAGACCATCCAAACCAACATTTTTCTGTGAGATCACTTAAAGCCTAATTGTACATGATAACTACATTGTTTTCAATAAATACAAGTCTCCTGCATCAAAACCAGAAGAATATCATTTCACTAACTGTCATATTCTTTGGTCCACAAAAGACTTTCATCTTGCAATTCATTGTGAATGGCACAAAAAATGCAACTTGCTTATCGCCACATATTATTTGTACCAGAGCAAACTAGTCGCCAAACTATGTTTCACGGCAACAGCATAACAAGTTTCTTCGACAAGACATTATTGTCTAAACTTGTATTCAATTCTTACAAGACAAAAACCAAAAGACACTCAAGTTCACCGTTTCAAAGGTTTGTGGTCACAAAATGATACAAATAATAAGAGACGTGACTTCACACAGTAGTACTCCTTGTTTGAGTATATTTCAGAAAATTGAGAAATAATCAACTACTTCAAGTTCTTCTTCAAAGTTACGCCAAGTTAGTTTTCATAGACAAGATGATTGAATTGTACAGAAAGTTGTGTCAAAATGCATCCTACATATTACTTTTCTCTATCATTTGTGGTCCAAAAGTTGTCATTCCGTCGCTTTGCGATAAACTCTTGAGAAATATGAAGTATGTGAACTTTTCTGAAAACTTTCGCGTCAAGATGACGAATATACCTCCACCACCACATGAGACTGTTGCTTTAGGAGTTGATCACTTCGCTTATGAACAACTTACAGTCGGAATACTAAGAGATGCGGTGTTGGAGTTTGTCACCATCCAGAAACTGTGGTTACCACTGGAACCACGAATAAACGAGTTTCGTTGGTATGTATTGTAACAAGTCTGACGGATATTTCACATATGTGCACAAGATATCTGATATATTGGCCACAGCAATTCACTGTTCCCTGACTTGTACTTTACGGACCAAACTTAAATATTTGATAGGGCACTAAAAAGTACGCTTCTCGGCAAACCATCCTGGAGAGTTAATCTGAACAGATGGTGTCCGTTTTGGTTCAGTTTCAACACCTATGAGTTATGGGATCCGAACAGCAAAAAACCTCTGCGTGTACTTCATACTGACGAAACTTTATCTGATCTTTTGATCGAGCATACAAAAGCACCAAGAAGAGTCTTTTTCTTTGTGGAGGAGTTGAAAACCCAACTTCAGTGGAAGCCAAAGGTATGCCAATATTCGTTCTTTACTCTGTGGTTTTGCTGAGCACAGTTGAAATCAAAACAGATTTCTTACAAAGATAATATGTTGAAAACAAACTATCGAGATAGGAATACAACAAACTCTGACAAGAAAGCGGACGAAGAAAAAATGCTGATGACGCTGTCCAACTGGGACAGCTGCTCTGATACAAAATGCCAAATGCAATGGAAACAATCACCTATTCAAAGTCTTTCTTTTGTGACTTGCTTTAGTTACCCTGTTCTAGTGCCAATAGTTCTACCAGTTTACACTGTCTTTGGGGTAAATACCGGTGGCTTAGACCCACTAAGATATGGAGCAACTCCCGAAAACAGTCAGTCATAACACAACCAAGTATCTGTGTGCAAGTCTTCCTGAGGATTTACGTTATCTATTCTGTTTGATTACGTGAATGAAAATGTTTCAATACGTGCCCTAACTGTGGGCTCTTTGTTTTTCTATTTCTCTGACTATCAACATCTCTCTTTCAAACAGCACATTTATCCAAACCTGATTCTTTACCTATCTATCTGTCTTGAAATAAGGTTTTAAGAAACCAAGTAATGAATAGTCTGGTCTCTTTCTAAAAAAACTCATTCTAACACTAAACTTATTGTTGTTGCTTCGGTTAGATGTGTTGGAAAAACTTAGGAAATTGTTACCATTTCCACTCAGAATATCCCAGACTCACAAGATTTCCAAAATGATGATGAGAAACGTTGTTGCAATATCACACTGGACTCTAGTTTGTTCGAGACAGCACATGTAATATTATCAAGCAACATGTGCTATAAATACTAAAGGAGTGCTGTGACCAAAGACTTGCCTATTTGCTTTGGAATATGGGACTTTTTTCAGCTTCCGAAGAAAATGGCCTTGTTTCGAAAGCAGCAAATCATTGCAAAGTAGAAGGGTGTTGATCAAGTCAAAAACTCTTTTTTTAAGGATTCAATAACTTTTGGATGCAGCTTTTTTGCTGCTTAACTCGGAGTCTCTGATTTGTTGTTCTGTGTCCAGCTAGTAGATATGATCTCATTTGTATGCTCAAGTGAGAAAAGCAAAAAGAAGCAAAGCGTAACTTTTATTCTAAAGTGTTTTGCCTTGAAGAACATAGAGTCGAGAAACATTTCCTAAGACTTACTATGGTATAGAGAAAGATATTTTTTGTCATTCCAAAGTATTTTGATATTCCCCACCTAGGTTTTGCAGCTGCTTATGAAACTCGCGTCTTATTGCATATATTTATAGTATAAAATAAGAAGAATAGAAGTGATATTTCTGATCATAAAAAAAACTTAGTTCATAAAATAAGATAAAGTTTATACTGGCTCCTCTTTCATTCCTTTCATAGGCTCCTGTCCATCTGCTTGACCTCAATAAAGTCACTCGATGGTTTAAAGTAACTTAAAAAAACCAACCATTTATCAAGTTCTCGTATAGATATACGCAATCCATCGTCAACATCAACGACAATCTACTTGTATGTGTACTTAATTTTCACGTTTACTTATGTTTCGTTGTGCAGGATTCAGGTTTCGTAATATTGAATCAACTCGAGGTAACTTTTGCATTACTTAGATTCCATCAATAACAGGTTTTTGTTATGTATCCGAATCCAAAAAATTGGAAACGAAGCGAACCTTGATACCACCAGTTATAATTAGATGTTTGACTTGACAATCGCAATGCAGGAATCTTACGTGATGGTGCGTTATAAGTGAGTTAATATGATGCGAAATAAAAGACTCTAAGAGAATTGTCTCTAAACACTTTTAAGAAATTTCATACAAATTTAATATCGATGCCAGTTAATCTTAGACACTGTATCGAGAAACCTCACTTCTTGCTCTCAAGATATTCGCAATGAAAACTTGTTTCTGCCACAATTCAGTGACAATTTACTTTCAAAGAATTCATCCAGCCATATAAAGTAAATATAGTCTTCTTTTGCAATCCTTCTAATATAATGCATTTTCATGCCATTGAAATCGAACACTATTCCTCAGGTTGAGAACTGAATTTTCCACAAGTTTGAAAAAGCTTTGTGTTGACAGTCAATCATAGATGACTTTCTAAACATTTTCAAGGGACTCGTCAGCTTGGAGCCCTCAAAAACCCTCAACAATGCAGTAAAGAGCACCACAGTCTGAGAACATAGAGATAAGTTTTCTTCATTTGTACTTTTTTTCGACTAGGTTTTTCTTCATTCAATTTCGATTATCTTTAAAACGTGTAGAAATTTCTGCGATATACATGTTAGCTTTTATTTGCGACTTTGTGCACAATATGTAAAGAGAGTGGATATGAAAAATTGATGACCTTTGGTCGTCTAAAATAGGATGTGTGAATACGGAATTTGTTGAAAGACTGAAATCCAATTTTTGTCAAGTAGACTTCTTTGGCATATATATCGCCTGGTTACTGTTTTCACAAGATATGGTTCCATAATAATACAAGTTATCTTAAGTTATGGCTTAACCAAGGGTGAGAGGTAGCAGTCAACTCTTTCACTTGCTGTAGGAATGGGAGACAGTTTCAAACTGTAATTTTCGCTACTTTAGGTTGAATTATTGCAGAACATTTGTAATATGCAAATTTTAGATGAGTGAGTGTAAGAATTAGGCTTTATATTCCCAAGATCAATTATCTCGGCGAGATAGATCTGAAAACTCGAACTGCAAATATGCGGGTGACAAATAAATAGGGTGTTCAT